>NW_013566867.1:0-14559 GCF_000499605.1 Eimeria maxima | reverse complement strand
CCCCCCCCCCACACACACACACACACACACACCCCGGGTCTTATCTTTGAATTGCAAATTCTGTTGTTGTGGCGTTCAGCCTTAGGGGTAGTGCTTTGTTCCCTTTAGTCATCGGTTTTCTGACAGTTGAATTTCATGGCATTGATTCATGATATTACTTGTGCTGTTTCAGTCACAAGTTTCATGCCTGGGGGGGCATTGATGATTCTCAAAAGCATCCGAGATGATAATTTAGAGCAAAGCTGCTTGCTGGAATCCGACGCGTCTGCCGCGCTGCCAGCAGACGCCACGCAAGACGCACTCCGAGAGAAATTCGTTCCACAGCTGAAGACAATGTGGACTTTCACGGAAGCCCAAGCTAAGTGCTTTATTCGTGATGCTGCAGAAGGCTTAGAATATTGTGAGCTTGCTAAGCTGCAGCCAGTGTCGTTGAGCTGTTGAACATAATCGGGAACTTCCCTCGGGTGTCTGGACCTAAAGTGTAACTAGCACGACGCTTTTCGTGAGTGCGGCGACGCGAGAGTGTGTTGCTCAGACTGTGTCGGATCTTATACTGGATGCTCCTTAGTTGCTGCCAGAGTGATGCTTGGTTGGGGTCTTGCGGTGTGGCGCAGTGCACGAAGACCTTGGAATCTGCCACAGGGATCTCAAGGTGGACAATCTTCTACTGGGCGCTGACGGTCGTGTCTGTGTGGGCGATTTTGGAAGCGCCGAGAAGATGAGCGCGAATGGAAAAGTCAGATATACAAAGGTACGGGATACTATATCTTGCGAGGCACGTAAGTGCAATAGCGCTCCTTTCGTTTAGGTCTAGAATAGTTGTAGATTTCAACCCAGCACCTGTCTCTGCCATTCAATTCACAGCCACAGTCCACTTGTTGAATGGCTCCCGGGTGCTTGTCCAACTCCAAGAATGTTGCATTGCGTTTTGGCGGCTCCAACGCAGGGTACGTACATGTTCATGGCTCCCGAGTGCCTCCGCCCGATAGACGAGTCCAAGGCATACGAAGGGCACGATGGTCGCGCTGCTGATGTCTGGGCACTGGGAATATGCGCTTATGTACGCACAGCTACTTACAATCAAACAGACCTTATAAAGGCTCCTGGAAGGCTAAGCTGGCTTTTGGATGACTCGGAATGAAGGTAGCCGGATGGCCACTTCATACCTTTACAGCCAGGAAGCTTCCATTGTGTCAAGTTACCCATGCGGCTTCACGACGCTGTGTTTACAGCTTTTTGACGGCACATCGGCGACAAAATTTCAGTAGTTCCACTGAACAATTCACTGTAGCGGACCTTACTTTCTTTGGAGCGCTTTGCAGGTGATGATATTCGGAACTGTTCCATTTGGCGCGAGCTCAATAGAAAGCCTTTTCGAAGCTATCGGGGAAGGAGCAGTGAAAATTCCTAATGACCCACCCATATCGCCAGAGTTGCGTGATTTCTTCCAGAAGGTGCTCCACCCGGAGTGGCAAGACCGTTTATCTGTGTGCCAAGTCCTGGTGAGGTTTTGAAGAGCCGTGTACTGTTCTCACCAGTTCAGGCTTTACTTCACATGCGCATTACAGGCGGCTCCGAATTATGGCGCTTTGCTTGAACTGCGCAGGACCACCCCTGGGTGGCGACAGCAGATGATGCAGATGCCGCTGCATACGCCCACAGTCTTCTTCAGCAACGCGCAATTGCCAGCAGCTAGCAGAGCGCTGTAGCCCCCTACAGCAGTAAAAAGGATTGGGGCTCATCGTAAGGCCCATCTGACAGGATGAACAGGCAGTCGGACAGACGGACGATTCAAAAGGTCTAAACCAACTCAACAGCGGGTTTGTTCGCATGGATGCTAATAGAAAATGGCAGAGGGCCAAGTAGGCAGCCACACCACGAGCTACCTGTTCCAACTAGTTTGGTGAAACTGCCGTCTACTATCAGCCGCTCAGGCACTGCAGATGGGCGAGTTCACCACGTTGGTGACAGCGTGCCTGCTAGGTGAAGTACCATGCTTGCTCTAGTGGCGTATCTGTGTCGCCTGTCAGCAGTCACCGCCTGTACACAAATGGAGACAGGGGTGGTGCGTTGCACATGCTAACTTCTAACTGGTCTTGCTCGCAAGTTTACTAGAGACCATTCTTCAGTGGAGTTCTGTTGATTCATTCATGTCATCCGCTTACGGATGCACTTCTAGAAGGGCTGAAACGACATCTATTTCACTGGGGTGGCTAAGATGTGCCGACTGGGCGAGATGTGGTAGCTGGGGGAGCTGTATTCACATGGCTCCGTAGTAGCTTTTGCTGCATATGGTTATTGCGTGTCGCCCTTGTCAGTGCCCATATTCCCTTGGGATTTAAAGAAAAACACAGATGCACTGATGGCGTGAATAGGCTTTCCCCTGTATGCGTACAGGTTCGCCTTCACGCTAGTTTAGCTCCGGGTAGTAGATCAGGTTATCGCCCGAGCTTCTTCGCATGCATGCATGCTTCCCTGCAGCAGCAATTCACGTCCTGAGTGCAAATCAGTGAGATCCGCCAATGCAATGCCTTCAAACGCTTCGAACAAGCGCCTGCAAACTATGTGAGGAAGTCAGCATGGTACAAGGTCGGGCGAATCCGAGCTTCGCATTCTTCCACCTGGCGGTCACTACGCAGCACAAGACGCCACTGGCCTTCTGACTGTTAGTAAATGCCCATACACCTAAGTAGAAGAAGCAGGGTTTGCCCTTGTTACTTTCACTGCGGTGCCGTATGCCGTCTACTCAACGTGCATGCTTTGGAGTCCGGAAGTTACCAGTCGCACACTCACAACTGCGTTTGCGCCAGCAGCAGCGGCTGCTTCAGCTAGGCGTTGCAGTACAGACGTTCGTGTTTCTTTCAACACTTCATGCTGCAACTGCTGCTCGCCGCCGAGCTGCTGCTGTATGTGCTGTTTCAAAATTTCCAAAACGCTGCGCCCGCGCACGGCTGACCCCTCAACCAAGCCTGAAGGTCAGAGTGCACGCACTCTATAAGCAATATTGCCCTCATTGTATGAGCTACTAATGAGGGTATTATGCTTCAAAGTTTCCATGGAAGCTGCAGCGCCCTCAGCAGAATAGGCTTCCTGGCTGGCTCGCAGCTTTTGGTCAGCTACCGACGTAGGCACCCCACACTCGGTTGTTATGTCCTGAAGCTCTTAGGAACATGATAAAGCTAGTAATAAAAAATTTCACAACCTTACCTTTGTACTTAACATTGGAATGGCCAGGAATTGCAGGGGATGTCGTATTTCACTTCCGTCAACAACAAAGCGCAAGGGCTTAGGTGGCCTGTCGGTTTCTTCCTCTGGACTCCTCCCTGTTACAGCTTGAGCAGAATCTAACCACTTTTTGCGTGACTCTCGAGTTGTTTGGTCGACGGCGCAGAAAATATGCATACGTGTGTCAGCGGTACAGGGGAGAGCTGGTAGTTTGCGTTATAGCCCACGCACGGCCCTGGCTAGTAGCTGGCGCTGCGTGAGATTTGCACGAGCAGGTGAATGATAAGGGGGAAAGAAGGCGCCTATCCTTTCAGCTTTGATAGACGCATAGGCCGAACCCAGGAATTTTGGGTCGGGCTGTCCCGACTACCCAAGCCTACAGACAAAGCAGTGGGCTCGGTTTATGGGCGAGTCATTTAGGCCTTGCATATGCACCGCCTTCGTCATGGACGCTCCTAGTAATCACCGCATTTGCATTCAGGAGCATCGTTCGCTGACGACAAGAACACGCAGGAGTTCACTGCCGAAAAAGAAGTGAACTCGGAAGGCAAACAGAGCGCAGGTGGAAGCACCATAGATCAAAGATATATACAACTTCAGGATCTAGGCGAGTCTCGCCCTGTTTCATAGGAAAGGCAGTTACTTGCGGCATACCATTCGTAGCACGGCATATACGCCGGTTGACCAGACACTGCCCATGATTCTTCTAAACGACAGTGCACTAAAACCATATGGCAACGCAAAACCTCGAAGAAATTTGTCCTTCGATAGTTCTCTAGTAGCGGATCCATACGTCACGAAGGCTTGTTGCCCGCCTCCTGTAATGATCACTGGGCCGGCAAGCCCCACTGAACCGTTTGAGCAGCTAGGAGCGTTGACTGACCGCTGTGTCTAGCACACTGGTTCGGTTCGCATAAAACTGATGACTTTTGAGTTGTAGCAGGCTTCACCTGTGCAATTCCTGCTCACAGCGTCACTTGTAACACGGAGGTACCCTATTGTGGGCACACACCTCTTGCATGCAGAGGAAGGTTTCTTACAATCAAACTGCATCTTGCCTTTGCTAGAGCAGGTACCCTCTGTAAATATGTTCTTTCGTAGAGAATGCATGGATTGAGGTTCCTGCGTTACAGTGTCATCGGGGTCACATTATCGAAATGCAGCACGGTCGCCTGCATATGTCTGTCGGAAGATAGAACAGGTACTTCCAGTTGTAGACATGCTGCCTACTGAGAGTCATTTAACCTGTTCAACAATTGTGTATAGCGTTAGTTCGCACATCAACGGACCACAGGGATACACTGGTTCCTGGGTCGTCTTGCAACAGAGCTTGCAACAAGGAGCGTTTCAGCTCATGACAAGCCACCTCCTCTCCACACCAGAGCGAGGCCCTTGGGAACATGCTCATACGATGCCTGTAGACTGGATGGGATGCCTAGTGCAGTTGGGATGTTCTTAAGACTGTCTGCTTCACTGCGCCGCACGCGGTTCTTCCCCCGGATCCACGACTCTCCTTACGTTTTGCAACGGTGCATATACAATGAATTTAAGATTTCCGTTTACTTTTATGAAACTGTTTTCGGTACGCTTGATCGACAATGTACTTGGCAGTTTAGAGGGGTGTACAGCTGACTTCTCATTTGAACTCGTTACAGTGCTTGGCAGTTCCCAATGCATCTGCAGAACGTGGACAAGACTAGAATCATACCACCATTAGCAAACTAGAGAGCAGATGCAAGCCATGTGCGCTCTTGAATGCAGCTTCCTAAACTGCAGCGGCATGGGAACCACAGTTCCTTGGGAATAGTCGCTGGGTCCCGTCAGAGTACTCAAGAGCCGTTGACGATAGACACGCAGTGGAAGGGGAAAAGTGAAGATAAATGAAGGTACATACTTCGAAACAGGCACCACATGATTCAAATCCTCCCCTCTACCACGTACAAGAAATTTCAAATTGGAGGCGCGCGGTGAGAAGGAATATCATAGAGCGCAGTTGCATCAGAGGTTAGTAAAAATCTCGCCGAGCCCTTCAACGCCCTCCATTGCTTCTGCAGAAAATTTTTTCGTGTCGCACGGCTCATCTGCAAAATCAATGTTCCTTCCCGGAATAGGGAGAGTACAGGACAGTGCATGATTGCACTTGCACTGTGTGCTCATACACACGATAAAGTCTACGCCCTATTTTTTTCCCTATTACTTTCCAGGAATCGGGCCAGAATACTGCATCCCATTTTAAGTGTCGCCTCCATTTGTAACCACAGAATGCTCGCGCCCAGTGCAACGGGTCATAGCACGCAGGCAGTATCAAAAGCCTCAATCAGCGACTAACACACACACAGATGTAGAACAATCGTGCCCACCCACCACAGCTCATCCATTGCCCTTCAGTGCCAGACGACTGTGAATCCCATCAGCAAAAGAGAACAACTGCTCAAGGCCCATTGCCACTACCCGTTCGGGCGCACCCTGGCTCCGTAAAAGTGGGTCGCTCGGGCGAGGAGCATACGGTCCTAACGCCATCTGGGATGTCTCGGCGCCTGCTTCCCGAAAAAGGTATGGCGTCAGATGCTAGAGTTTGTCTCTGCTTCGCGGCGGAGGCGATGTTAGCGCTTGTTTGTGGCGGGGGTTCGCGTTTTAGTCCACCCAAAGGATTGGAACGTGTCACCGACGAACCACGTAGCGGCAATTGCTGCAAAGCAGCTCAAGAACACCACGATGCCACATAAGAAGAATGGGGCTAGCAGCCGCTACACGACGCTGGTGTACGTGGTGCACCTAATACCGTTGTGCGACCGAGTTGGAATTTACTAGCGTATCTCAATAATCGCCTATCGGCGAACCCCTAGACGGCTGTCCTCGAAATGCCTTGTACTCTGCAATGCAGCTGCCATATGGAAAGTTCCCAGCTGGTGAACCAACTGGGCAAGGTGCAGCAACTAGGCATCCCCAGGGCGCAAAGCTCCTCGCCAGTCCAAATGACGCGGGGTGACTGGCACGCACGTTTGCAATAGCCTGTGAGTGTAAGAGACAAGTCTCGTGCGGAGAATGCTGAAAACCGGATGGCTCGCCATGGTGTGTGGTGCCACGCCGCCCCTCCTGATTCTGGAGTGTGCTAATGCGCAAGGTCTTGGTAGCCGCGGCTAGGGAGCTTGAAATCCGGCCCCATGTGATAATTTTTACACAGCACCATCCGCTGTGCTTGATGAAGAGTCACCGCAACACCTTACTCGTCTCCCACATGGCAATCGATCGTTCAACTGGGCGCCGCAGGCGCCTTGGTGCCGCAGGTGGAAATACTTTGCCTAGGAGCCCTGACCTTATCACCGGGAGCATTGTATCCTGCACGTGGCCACGCGCTCCCGCCGTTGCTAAACTGAAGTCGCTTGGAGCAATTAGCCCGTTCTGGCGTTGTCTTTGCTGCTGACTCCTGCAGAGCCATCTGTATGCCCTGAAAGGAAAAGGATAACTTCCAAAGTGCCAGCACTCATTCCTCCTGCGCCAGGTGAGCTCGTGGACGGGTCTGCTAGTGCTCCGGACGCGTATCCTTGCTGGGGAAAGCGCCTGAGTGCCTCACGTCTCGCATTGTGATTCGAACAAACAAGAGCGGTGGTTTGGACGTGTGAAAGGGGAGGTCTTATCGGAGCAACAGGACAATAAACCCCCTTACAGCCGGAGGCAAACCATAACGTGTGCCTGGCATTTGAATGCACCGGAGGCCCTCAAACTCTCCTGCGTGGGTATTCTGACTCAGGTAGATCCCTCCTTAAAAGCAAACGCTTGCAGCACTATGCAAGGAGTTTTCGGGCACTACTTGACGCCAGCTGGCGTCAAGTCTACACAAGCCTACACAAATACGCCGTCTCAGGCCATCGTACTGCCTTTGACACCACCAAAGATCCATACTGGGAAGCAGTGGAGAATTTCGCTCCTGGTTGTGTACACCCGAACGGCTTGATGGTGTCAAGCTGCACTGCAGCCATCATTGGGTGCTGCTTGCTTCTCGGTTTCTGCCCATATCTTTCCGAGTCCCCTCCCTGCTGGGTCTTTTTAATCTCGGCAATCCCCTTCTTATTCCAGACTTTAGATGCCATCGACGGGAAGCATGCACGCTGCTGGGCATATCCTCTCCTCTAGGCCGGCTGATGGACCATGGGTGTGACATCATCTGCACCACCTTGCTGACGCTACTGGGGACGCCTATCATCGGAGGGAGAATGGGACTGCTGCAGTACACAGTTTTGGTCGTCTCCTCTCAGTTTCTTCAGTTTCTGTACACAGTAAGTACAGGCAACCCATACACCGCTCGCACTGTCTTTTCAGTCTTGCATTTCTGCCTCATCCTTCCACTCCTCAGGCATTATGCGCGTTGCAGCTCGAAAGAAGCTAGCACCCTCCGCACAGAATTGGCGCCCCCCAAGCACGACCCCCTTCCCTTCCTATGATTCCACAGAACGACACCAACAGATTGCAGACAGCTGAAGGCACATCCTGTGGAGCGTGCGGCAGCAAAATGACGGCGATATCTTCGGCAGCAACAGCGGCTGCTACTGCTACTGCTGCAGCCTGTGGGTCCGCATAGATCAAGGAGAAAACAACCCAAGGTGTGACTCCTTGCCAACTATCTGCCCACTAGATGCCGCTTAAATGAGGTGCCCTTCCGTTCACAGGGCCCATCCGCCAGCAAAACGGTGCTCCAGCAGAGGCAAAAGCACAATGCGCAGGCAGCACAACTGCTTCTACACGTGCAACTACCTTCGCTGCAACAGCAGAAGGGGCACCACCCATACCAGATTGAGACACCTGCTTCACTTTTTGGCGCCTAAGAAGGCGGCCATGTTGCTAAGCTGCTGCATCCAGCTAATGCCTCCTGCTGGTCCCTCCTGTTGCTGCTGCTGCTGTTCCGGCAAGCCGCTCTGCGAATTGCCGCTTTGCTGCTGCTGCTGCTGCTGTTGATGCCACGACTGTGGCTGGTGCTGTTGCTGTTGCCATGGCTGTTGTTGCTGTTGCACTGGAGGTACTTGCTGTTGCTGCTGCATCGGTGGTACTTGCTGTTGCTGCAGAGAATCCGGTGACCACTGCTGCTGCTGCGGCTGCTGCTGCGGCTGCTGTGGCTGCTGCGGCTGCCACGACTGATTCACTCCAAACTGCTGTTTAACTTGTGAAGGTGGCTGCTGCTGCTGCGACCAGCCTTGCTGGAGCTGAGGTTGCTGCCACGACGACTGCTGCTTCTGCTGTTGCTGTTGCTGTTGCTGTTGCTGTTGCCAAGGTTGCTGCTGCGGCCACGCTTGTTGCGGTCCTGATGCCGGTAACTGCTGCTGCCACTGCTGCTGTGGCTGCTGCTGCTGTTCGGGTGCAGGATGCGACGTCGCTGTAGCAGATCCCGAGTGGGGAGAGGGGCCAAGAAGCCCAACCATCCTGAATAACATAAGGGAACATGCAACCAGGAGACGGGTGTACTTGCTGCAACTTACAGCGGAAGGCTCCTGCCACTGAAAGCGCATTTACAGGACAAGTAGCAACGCTTGGAAACAACCGATCAAAAGCAGCTGGACTCGAGAAGTGATGAATAGAAGACCGGCATATGCAGCGGGGTGCCACAGCATGACCGGCAGCAGCTGCTGCTGTAGGGTGCAGCAAACGTACACGGAGTTGCTGTTCCTCAGGTGCTGCGGGAAGAGATATCTGTACTTGTCGAAGGCTTGGAAACCAGGCGGAACGAAATACAAAAACACGCCACCGGGCAAACATGCAACGCCAGCCTGCAGCGAAAAGTGGCAACGAAACTACCAGGCCGGGTCCTTATAGCAGCAGCGGCTTCCCTCCCAACAACGGATGCAGCCAATGTTCTCGAAGCCGCAGCAGCAGGCTTTCAAGAACGCTAATCAAGAACAACGCATTCGATCCAAAATCGATCCAAAATCAACAAAGGCGACGGAATTTGCAAGTCATGCACAGAACAAATGGCTCATCGCCAATACGACACTGCAGCAACGACATGAGACGCAGAACCATCAGCAGCAACATCAGCAGCGACGAACCCGCTCTTTAGACCTAAAATATGACAGATACTCATTGAAGGAAGCTTCGTTCTCGGGTGAGGCCGGCTCCAGCAACACAGCCGCATCCATAGGTTTAAGTGCCAACTCCTCGCACTTGCTGCGGTGGCTGACGTTCAACATACTCTGCAGCTGCGCACAAACAAAAACAACATTCTAAAACCAGCGTTCCGTTGAAATACGGGCCTCGAAGAACGTGAATCAGCGGCCAGGATCACAACAAACCGGTAGCAGAATATTGGCTGGCAGCAGCAGAGACAGGATCATAATAACAGATGCTTACCTGCTGCATCTCCAATGGAACCTCCCCTTGCAAGCAAAGGGCCGTGACGGCAACTTTCTTGCGGTCATTGCGGCCCAAAGTCCACCTCCACTGAGCACCAGCGCCGCAGGGGCCCGCCGGGGCCCCAGTCCCTGGCGGGGCCGCTGGGAGCCCCGACGTCGCTGCAGGAATAGTAGGTGGAGACGAGGAGAAATCCTTAAGAAACGGGAAGCCGTGGCGGGCACGGTGCTGCTGCAGTAAAGGAAATAGCAAAAGCGGTTCGCGAGCTGCCGGCACTTCCAGCTGTTGTTGCGGTTGATCCGTGGGCGGCTGTTGCTGTTGCGGTGGCGGCTGTGGCTGTAATGGAAGCATAAGACCGTTGTGACCATCTCTGCGATACATCTGCAGAAGCAAGCGCAGCGGCAATACTTGCGGCAGTGCTTATTGACATGGCAACAGCAGCATTCGACGAGCCTTATGTGTGTGCCCCTCGGCATTCCCTCCTCTGTTAACTTTGCCAAGGCATGCGTTATATGGGCTATTTGTTGAAATGGAGCACAAATGCACAACATAATGCGCCCCTAGATAGGACAAAAAGCTCTCCTCCTTTAACAAGGTTACAGCCTCAGCTTGCGGGTCAGACCCAGACCCAAAACCAAGTACGCTGATGCAGGTGCGTCAAGCTAGTGAGTGTCAGGTTCTAAGAGCTCCCAAGCTTTCACCAAGGTGCTGAGGTGAGCGTAGAGACTGCCTAAAAAACCTAACACAGGTTGAGGACTCCACAATGTACCCAAAACCCCATCTGGAGACCTAGCCTTTGAGTTGCTTACCGCCTCCTCGTCGTGGCCCCAGTCCCTCATCCGCGCATCTCCATCCCGCCGCTCGTCGTCCTGCAAACAGATTCCGAACCCTAAACCCCACATTGCGTCCCCTCTATCAACCCTCGTTCCAAGGTCCGCCCAGCCATCACCACTTCATTTCAAGCGTTCGCATCACTCTATAGATGCTCTTAAGATGTCAGAATTCGACGGTTCGTGCATTTTGGGGTTTGTGGGTCTGCGCTCCTCACCATCGGCCTAATGGGTTGTCTTCCCCGTCGGTCCCAGTCCCTGTCACTGCGGTTGCCACCCCTTTCTGTGTGTTGCTTGCCCCTGTTTGGCCTTCTGCTGCTGTTGCTGCTGCTTCCCGCAGCAGCAGCGCCATGCACTTCACTGCCCGCCTCTGACCCCGCATCATCTGTCCCGCCGTTGCGGCCCCCGGTGCGTCCTCGTTGGTACTCTACGCGGACACAGCGGCCCACTGCACTCCCGCAGCAGAAACAAAGCCAGCAGTAGAAACATACAGACGGACTGCAAGTTGTCTAGCGGGGTAAGTACACAATGGTGAAGCACACAACGGCTGCAGAACCCCATACGATGCAGACGGGTAGGTGCCACACCAAACGACGCAACAGCCCACAACAAAAGGCTCAGCCACCGCGAACTCTCAGTGTGTCTCTAGCCTGTCTGAAAAGCATGCACGTGCTATTGTCTCCTCACTAAACGTTTTTCCGTTTAGAGTTTCGAAACATCGTCTGGCGTCCTCTGCGTTTTTGTAGAGAACGAACGCGTAGACAGCGTTAGGCCCCACTCGCTGGTTGACCCTCAGGGCAACACTTTCGACCTCGCCGCACTGCGAAAAAAACGCCCTCACGTCTGCTTCTCGTGCCTCCTTCGAAACGTTGTGGATGTACAAGTTGCGGCCGCCGGTTGAGCTTTGCCGCGGGGCGCCCTCGGCACGGCCCCGACCCTCTAAAGTCCACGATGGAGGCCCACCAGATGGAGCTCCACCGTCTTCCCCTCCCGCAGATCCAGGGCCTATTGCAGGCGGTGGAGTCAACACCGACGGTGGTAGCCCTGGCCCCCCTGGGCCAGCTAAGAGAGCCTGAGGTGCGTAGGGCAACCCGGGAAGCAGAGGAGGGAGGGATCCCCCAGCATTGGCGGCCCCTGGAAAGGCTCCTGCTGGGAGACCTCCAACTGGCGGGGGAGCCCCTGGCAGGGGAGGGAGCCCTCCAGAGAGGCCCACCGAGGCGCCATGGGGTGCTTGGAAGCTCCCGTCCATCTCTGCGGGGAGGGGCCCCCCTGCGGATACAACAAGGGGCCCCGACAAAAGAAATAGCACACGTGTTGGTGGCAGGAGGGGAGGCAGAGGTGAGGGCCCCTTCGGAGCCCGACTGGGGACAGAAAGACAACAAGAGCAACGGGCGTCCGGGGATGTAGTGCCTGGCACCACAAAGTGCAAGGATCCGGGGGGTGAACGCCGCTATCACAGTGGACAAATGAATTAAAACACTGTAAATGTTCAATTATTCACTGTCAGGAAAATTTGCTCTTGTGCAAGGGAAACAAGGCACATGTAGCAGCGATTGGGGCTGATTGTAGTGCACAGGCACTACAATGGGGCTTATGTGTGATCTCTAGGGGCTTTATGATCGTAAAGAGAATAAATATTAAATATTTTAGGGATTAGGACATTATTAGTCAGGAAAATGAATTAATACTACTAAATGTTCTAAGAATTGGATACCATAGATGGAGCCATAGCTACTAGGGATAATGAGGCAGTTATTCATGCCTGCCGTGTAGTGCCTTGCTACATTTGGGTGCTAGGTAGGACTTCTAAAGATCTAATAAATGAAAAAGAAATAGAAATTAACATGTCAATGAGTATGGCATTTTTATGTGGTTAGCAGCTTTGTAGGTCTGGCACCTGAATGTGTTGTCGCTGCTTTATTATTTCCCCGTTTTTTTATAGGTCGGCACTGACCTCCGGTGAAGACCGGGAGTCAGTTCTGGTTATTCTTGCCAAGTCATTTCTATTATTCGGGGAACTTCCCTTGTTTATAATAGAGACTCGAACATGATTTGGACTTTTAACTATTGACTTATGGGAAATTGGGTAGCGGCGCAGAACTCTATACAACTGGGGCTCTTGAGGGGAATCCCTTAATTACCGATCATGCTTACTTCATCATATCACTTGAATCTGAGCGCTTAAGATCTCATACGGAGATATGAGAAATGCCAAACTACGCCTGCACAGAAGGAAAGGGTGGCGGAAAAGTACACCGTACGCAAAGCAGCCTTCATGTTACCCAAGTACTATGGCTAAATGGAGACAAAATACAGAATAATAGTTCAGTAAAGGTAGCTAACATCCTTAAGCACCCCGCAGGCGTCCTGACAACAGAGGCCCACTCACCCAGGAGTTGCGAGATGGGAGGCTGCCTCCCTACAGTTGCGACGCGCCGCGCTGCATCCCATGAAGTAAGAGAGAGAAGCACGGAAGCACAACCAGGTATTCTTTGCTGATCGTGCCAACATCATATACCATTGCTAAAACCTTGCGTTTGTGTGCAAGCTGCTTACATGAGTGCACGTGCCTGCTGCAGCCACGTAAGCTTTTGTATGCCAGCTGCAGAAGCATTCAGCAGCATCTTCCCCCCTCTAGAGGAAGAGTCGTTCCGTCAGTTGAGTTGCCTTTTGCTGCCCTCGTTCTCCGGGTCAATCTGGGTGTTCCATCTGTGTGCTGCTTGTTGCGCCGTTGTTTGCCTCGTTGCCTCAAAAAGTTGGCCCAAAAACCTCACCCCGGTTTAATTAATCAAGCTGCGCAGCTGCGCAGCTCCCATAATTGCACAAGAAGGGCCTCTAACAGGGCAGTGTCGGAGATCTGAACTCCTCTGATACCTGGGAATATCTAGGCCGGATATAATCGAACACATCCGCCATCAAGACAAGAAGTACACATGCGCTGACGGCGGCTTGCTCGGCAAACTTTTACAAACGCATCCCAGCAGAATACCGCTTATGGAAACACGAGAACCAAGTGAATGCGGCCTTGCTCGCTGCAGCCGTGGACCCTAGTATCTCCGTTGTTGGTAAGTCTGTTCGAGCCCCGTGCTTGACCCCCTATGCCTAACTAGGTGACTGGCACGCTTTCAGAGCTTTTTAACAAAGGCTTACAGTGTTCGCTCATACAGTCAAGTTGTTTGTGCGTGTATCTGCGGGGCGTCTCGCACACTGTCATTGTGTTAGAACAAGGGGCGCGGTAATGCATTTCAGGCCTAATTCTCGCCTGCAGCTTCAGGCGTTGGCGCTGTTATTCGTAGGATGCCAGGATGGTGGGTACGGGGATCAGATATTTGAAGGGGTATCTTATCCTAAGTTTCTAGGGTCCCCTACAACCCGCAATACACATCGGAAGAGAACACGCATTTCCACCCCTCATGACGTAAATGATGAAGACCTGTTGTGAGCGCTGAGAGGTGAAGGCTGTCACAGCTATCTGGCACATATACCTTCTGGTCAGGGGGGCACGTGTGCTCTCTCCAATGCATCACCCACGGTATGCATATCGCAGTGTAACTAACGCTTTTAGACTCGTACTGGTGGTCCTAGGCGTACCATTTTAAGGCATAAACACTAGACTGGCAATTTAAGCTCTGACTGGAGTGAGTCCACTGCCGCCTACAACCCGACTAGAACGTTTGGCTGCTCGCCAGAAGGTTGCAGTGACGAGGCTCCTATATATGAGCAATGTGTTTGTTTTGAAGCATATTATGAGCGCATCCCTTTGTGGAGAACTCTTATCCTTCTTCAAATGCTCGTGAACTCCGCGTTGGTCACAAAGGCCAAAACCTGGCGCATGGAGCATACGGCTCCGAAATGTACATATCTCCTCGATGTAAAGTGAATAGGTGCGGTACCGGCAGGGTTCGAACCTGCGACCTTGTGGTTAACAGCCACACGCTCTAACCTGCTGAGCTACGGAACCGTGGTGCGCCATGTTCCCCTCAAAACTCCACCCTGAGTTTGCAGCAGTTGACAAAGTGTAACCGCTCGAATGCGGATTCTTCAGTAGCATTGGGGGCTACGCGTGAATATTCTTTCTCTTCATCTTGCAAAGCTGCGAGAGCACTATATATGAGCAATGTGTTTGTTTTGAAGCATATTATGAGCGCATCCCTTTGTGGAGAAC
>NW_013566866.1:10000-14251 GCF_000499605.1 Eimeria maxima | reverse complement strand
TATATATATATATATATATATATATATATATGGGCCCTTTAAGGCCCCTTAGGGGCCCCCTCTTGGGGCCCCTCGGATGTGGAGTCCTTTGGGTACCGACCTATTGCTCGAAGAATGGCAAATGCATCTTTGCTGTTAAGGTTTCTATTCTCTGATAGAAGACCTGCAAGGTCCTCTAGATGGGGGAATTGGGGGGCCCCCATGGGGCCCCCCATTGCTACCAAGTCCTCTAGAGGGTCTGCAGGCTTATCTAGGAGGGTACCCCATGAATCGTCTTGGGTATCAACAGTATTCAATGGGTCCCACTGACCAGTGGTCTGGTCTCTTTGCTCCAAGAAGGCAGCAAAGGGGGTCTTGCTGCTGTTGCTGCTGCTGCTGCTGTTGCTTCTGCTGCTGCTGTTGCTGCTGCTGCTGTTCATGGTACTAAAATAAGGGCCGCGGCTCCTGCTTGTTGATGTGATGGATTCTATGGATTTTGTATTAAGACTATGCAGTCCTCTAACTGAGGGTGGCCTCTTGTCCTTTTTCTCCTGCTGCTCTTTCTCCTGCTGCTGCTGCTCCATTCGCTGCTGCTTCAGTCGCTGCTGTCGCTGCTGCACCTGCTCGCTACTCAGCGCACCTGCTGCATGCAGCAGCTGGATAACTAGTTCTCCCCCTGCTGCTGTTGTATTGGGGAAGTCATCTTGTAATAAAATTAAGTTTTCCTCAAGTCCTGCTGCTGCTGCCAGCATTTGCTGCCTCTGCTGCTGCTGCAGCTGCTTTTCGTGCTGCTGGTGCATCTGCTTCTCGTGCTGCAGAAGCAGCTCTGCTGCCTGCCTCATAGCAGCAAGAGCAACCATTCTCTGAGTCTCTAGAGCCTTTGCTTCCCTCCTCTGATGCTTCCTTTCCTGCTGGTGCCTTGCTGCTGCTACGATGTCACGAAAGACCGTCAGCAGCACCATACAGAGGATGCCAGCAGCAAACCCTGTAGCAGATCCCCTAAGGTGGCCCTTCTTCTGGGCCCCTTCTCCATCTTCCTTGGGGCCCAGGTGTATAGGCAACTCATAGTGCTGGTTGTCTCCAAGGGTAAAGCGTGCAACGACGCGGTCTGGCAGGCGGTATGCTTCTTGTGCTGCCGCTCCTGCTGCTGCTGCTGCGGGATCTGCAGCAAAGGCAGCAGAAGCAGGAGCAGGGCCGCCTTCGTAGGAAACTTCTAGAGAGTTTGCTTCTGTTGAATGGAGTATATGCACTAAAAAAGCTATAATAGTGGAGACGCAGCGCTTCATTGCTGCTGCTGCTACTGCTGCTGCTGCTCGCTGGTGCAGCCGCGGTCGCTGCCTGCAGGGGAACAGCAGCAACAACTGCTGCTGCCTTCTATTTTGCCTCAATGAGACTTAATAAATATTCTTACAACGAAAATGTTGTTTTGCTGCTGCTGCTGCTGCTGCCATCATGCGTCTCCAACCGCCGCTCCCGGCTGTCCCGATGCGCAGTCGCCGTTGCCGCTGCTGCTGCTGCAGCAGCAGCTGCAGCACGAACAAAGGGGCAGAGAGTGAATGCACATGAAACAAAATCCCTACAGGCACGACAAATAAAATGCCTAGGTACGCCTTCAATGGCAGCAGCAGCAGGAGCAACAACGCAGCAGCAAATCAACACAACTGCAGCAGCCACACAACACCAGCAGCGGCAGCAGCAATAGCAGCAAGACCAGCCGATTGTCCGTCGGCGTGGGGCCCCCTAAAGGGGGGCCCAACAGCAGCAACAATTAAGCATTGAATTAATAATATCTTTTTATATTTAATTGTCAACTTTTGGCTGTCACATTTATTTCTTTTATAGGTGCAAAGAGCAGCAGCAGCAGGAGCTGCAGCAGCAACAACCGTTGCAGCAGCAGCAGCCGGTCAGGGAGGCTCAGAGGGAGTAATTGCTCATAGTGTGCTGCGCTGCTGCTGCTGTGCTGCTGCAGCAGCAGCAGCAAAAGACATCTGGCCCTAGGACATAGTAACCAGACACCCTGACACACTGCTGCGGCGCCGACAGCAACAGCACTTGCCGCTGCTGCTGCTGTTGTTGCAGCTGCTGTTGCTGCGGCTTGAATCCTCCCCAGCAGAAACTAAATGGAGGCTGAGCCGAAGAGGTGCATGCATGCATCGCTGCTGCTGCTGCTGCTGCTGCTGAGACCAGCAGCAGCAACAAAATGGTTCATCTTTGGGCGGCAGCAAGCCTTTGATGTTGAGGAGAATCACAAGGGAAGAGGGAAGGTAAGAAGTTGACGGACTTGCTGCTACTTCTGCTGCTGCTGCTGGTGCTGCTGCTGCTGCTGCTGCTTTATCTTCTGCTGCTGTTGTTGCTGCTGCTCCAGCAAGTGCAGATTCTGCTGCTTGGGCTGCCGCCGCAGCATCAGACACCCAGCTGCTGGTTATCAGCCTGTGTTGTCTGGCTATTCTTATTGCCTTGCTGCTGGTGCTGCTGGTGCTGCTGGTGCTGCTGTTGCTGCTGCTGCTGTTGCTGCTGCTGTTGCTGCTGCAGCACGAGGTCCGTCTCGAGGCCCAATGGTTTGACCAGCCACTCGACCACTTCGATCCTCTCGTGAGGGCAGAAGGCCGCATATGGAAGCAGCGCTACTTCCAACTCTTACACTCAGAGCGTCAGCAGCAGGAGCAGCAGCAGCAGGAGCAGCAGCAGCAGGAGCAGCAGCAGCAGGAGCATCAACAGCAGCAGCAGGCCGTGCAGGGAGATGTGCCACCAATGTTTGTATACATTGGGGGAGAAGCAGAAATAAAATCAACAGATATAACAGCAGGTACAGCACTGCTGCTGTCCTTGCTGCTGTTGCTGCTGCCCTTGCTGCTATTGCTGCTGCTGCTGCTGCTGCTGCTGCTGTATTTTTATTGTTTTTTTTTCTTTTTTTCCCTGTGTGTATAGGGAATTTTGCTGTTTTATCCTCTTATTTTGCTGCTGATAGTTTTGCCTTAGAGCATCGATTCTATGGATTATCTAAACCCTTAGATAACTCAAACCCTAATAGTCTAAGGTTCCTTACTGTCCAACAGGTCCTGCTGCTGCTGCTGCTGTTGCTGCTGCTCCTCCTGTTGCTGTTGCTGTTGCTATTGCTGTTGTTGCTGTTGTTGGTGGTGGTAGTGGTGCTGGTGATACTTCAGGGGATCGAGCAGCACTCGCTGGCTGTCTGTTGTCGTTCTCTTGCAAAGGATGGTGGTTTAGGGGTTTAGGGTTTAGGGTTTAGGGTTTAGGGTTTATTGGTGCACTATCTGTAGGCATTAGCTGATTTAGCGTCATTTATAGAAAAAAAACGTCAAGAAAGAGCAAAGGCAAATAATATAAATCCTAAAGAAATACCCGTTATTGTCTTTGGCTGTTCTTATCCAGGTAACTGCAGCAGCAGCACCAGCAGCAGCAGCAGCAGCAGCAGGAACAGCAGCAGCAGCAGCAATAGGGTAGCTAGCTTGCCAGCTAGCTAGCTAGCTACTAAGCTATCTGGTTGCTAACTACCTCTGTCGTGATTTGCTGATATGTTTCACTGGCAACTGTTGGGGGCGGATGGTGGAACCGTTATCTAGGGTTTAGGGTTTAGGGTTTAGGGTTTAGGGTTTAGGGTTTTTATTTTTTTAGGAGCTTTAGCAGCATTTGCTCGACTAAAATATCCTTTTTTAATAACAGGAGCAATTAGTTCTTCTTCTCCTGTTGAGGCAAAAGAAAACTTTTCTTCTTATGATTTAGCTGTTAAGGAGGGTTTACCTCCTTCTTGTGCTGCTGCTGCTGCTGCTGCTCTTGCTGCACTTAATCAAAGGGTTTATCAAGAAACAACCGCAGTAAAACCCTAAACCCTAAATCCTAAACCCTAAACCCTAAGTCACCACGCACTGTTGCTTGCATGCAGTGCTAACGAGAAGCAGCGCACTAGCCCTCTCGCAGTGTCACCTCTTCCTCTCCCTCTCCACCAGGGTTTAGGGTTTAGAGTTTAGGGTTTAGGGTTTAGGGTTTGGTGTGCAGCAAAAAGAGCTTGAGAGGTTTGGATGCGAAGATGTGTCTATACAAACAAACACCGAGAAAGTTGCATTTGTATACTCCGTTGTTGATGCCGTGGCGGAAGCTGTACAAGTAGGGTTTAGGGTTTAGGGTTTAGGGTTTAGGGTTTTTTCAACACCTGCTGCTCGCGTTTGCCTGTGGGGTAGGGGCACTATAAACCCTGAGCAGGGCCTTTGCCTTCCTTGGGCTTGCTGCTGAGGGTTTAGGGTTTAGGGTTTAGGG
>NW_013566866.1:0-2500 GCF_000499605.1 Eimeria maxima | reverse complement strand
TATTTTTTAGGGTTTAGGGTTTAGGGTTTAGGGTTTAGGGTTTAGAGACTTTCCTGTATTTTACCAAAATCATCCTTATACATCCATCTATTAAGAGGAATTTTTTTTGCTTCTTTTATTGTTAATGGATTAAAAAAAGGGACAAAAGAAGAGGAAGGAGGAGACAATAAAGAGGAGACAGATAAACTACGTGCTGCTGCTCCTGATGCTCCTCCTCCTGCTGCAGCACGAGGTGTACGGGTGCTTGACTGCAGCACAGACAGCAGCAGCAGCAGCAGCAGCAGCAGCAGCAACAGCAACAGCAACAGCACCAGCAATTTCGGCTACTATAGCAGCATCAACTGCTGCAGCAGCAGCAGTAGTAGATGCTGCTGCTGCTGGTGCAACAGAAGCAGCAAAAAACAGCAGCAGCTGCTGCTGCAGCAGCGGCAGCGCATGCATTATTTCTTTGTAATGCAGCAGCATAAGGCTGCCTATACACCGGAGAGAGATGCGATTGCTGCTGCATGCAGAGCATGGATGTAGACATTCCTCTTTAAACCCTAAACCCTAAACCCTAAACCCTAATTTATTAGTTTATAATAAAAACACTCACCATTTGTCTTTCTACATTTTTTCTTGGCTGAAGGAAAAACAAAAAAGAAAAAGCAAAGAAAGAAGAGAAAAGAGGAAATAAGAAGAAAAGAATAAGTATTAGGAAGAAAATACATAAAAAATCCTTCTTTTAGACCCTAAATTACCCCTTAATGTATAAAAAACCCTAAGCCCTAAACCCTAAACCCTAAACCCTAAACCCTAATATATTCTTACAGAATTCTGCGGAGGGGTTCCTTGAAAGCTCGGGTGTGTAGCAGCAACAGAGGCAGCCTCCTGACCCTCCTGTATATTCCTTAATTCCTCCATCTTAGTAACCCTAAACCCTAAACCCTAAACCCTAAACCCTAAACCCTAAACCCTAAACCCTTGGTTGCCCGCCTAGGGTGGTCCAACAACCAGGCAATGGTCAGGCGGGTGTATGTATACTCAGCCCATGCAGCAGGAAGAAGAAGAATTAGGGTTTAATACGTTAAATAAAATAAAATAAAATAAAAAATAAATTATATTAATTATTTTTATTAAATTATTCAATGAATAAACAAAGAAAAATCATCAGGGGGGCCCCCAGGTCGGCAGCAGCAGTCATTCGCGGGGGGCCCCCAAGTGTATCGGCAGCTATTAAGACTCCTCTTTTTTCTTCTTTTCTTTAATTAAATTAAATATTTAAATTTAAATTAATTAATTAATTTAATCTATTTATTTATTTTTATTTATTTATTTATTGAATAAACAAACAATGTATACAGTGACGAGGCAACTGCTGCTGACCGCCGGCCTGGGCCATCACCGTGCCTTAACCAACCACCACAAAACCCTAAACCCTAAACCCTAAACCCTAAACCCTAATATCCAGACATTGATTATCTTCTACCTAACTCCTTCTTTAATTCCTGAGGTAAGTTAAACATGCGATCTTATCTACTTAGTACGCCATTGGCCGTCACTGCTAAACCCTAAACCCTAAACCCTAAACCCTAAAATCCAGTAATTTGCTGCCGGTCTCGCTGCATCCCCTGGCATCTTCTTCCCTCCCCCTTTAGGAAAGAATAAAGTTTTCTTCTTTTGTTTAATAAGCAATAAATAAATATAATAATATAAATAACAATAAATAACTAATATAACAAGAAAGGGATACAAGGAGTTATTAATAAAAAAAAAAAAAGGGTTTATACTAACACTAAACCCTAGCAAGACACATAAAACCCTTTTTATTATCTTGCTAGGGTTTACTGTCTTTATAAGGAGATAAGAAAAGGGTTTTATCCTATATAACAATATTTATTTTCTTTAGGGTTTAGGGTTTAGGGTTTAGGGTTTAGGGTTTAGGATTCTTTTAAGGGTTTTGTAAGGAAGAGAAACAATTTTTTTATCTTTATGAAGAACATCACAAGCCCTATTTATTTATTTATTTATTTATTTATTTATTTATTTATTTATTTATTTATTTATTTATTTATTTACTAATTTATTAACTTATATAATTATTATTTATTTATTTAATACCTCCTTTTATATAGCTGCAGATACAGCGCATGCAGTAACACAACTAATTAATTAATTAATAATAAATGCATGCATGCATGCATGCATGCATGCACTAATTAATTAATAATGCATGCATGCATGGATGGATGGATGGATACATGCATGCATTTGGGGCTGTTTACTGCTTTTGTTGCATGCAAAGAGAAGAAGAGAATAAATTCTTTTTATTAATTTTCCTCTTTTTTCTCTTTTCCTTCGTTAATAAATTAATTTAATTAATTAATTAATTTAATTAATTAATTAATTAATTAATTAAAATAAATAAATAAATAATAAATTAATTATACAGTTATTTAATAAGATCTAAGTCTTATACAAAAATATAATGTAAGGATATATATATTATATATATATATAT
>NW_013566865.1:0-14681 GCF_000499605.1 Eimeria maxima | reverse complement strand
CCTAACCCTAACCCTAACCCTAAACCCTAACCCTAACCCTAACCCTAACCCTAACCCTAAACCCTTAACCCTAACCCTAACCCTAACCCCTAACCCTAAACCCCTAACCCTAACCCTAACCCTAACCCTAGGCCACTATATTTAGGGCAAAAATAATGAGTAGGGAAGTTCGCAGTTTCGGCATAACGCCGTGAGGTGCCCCACACACCCGCAAGCGGATCATTGTATCCCCCCTCTGATATATTTCGCCTGTACTCTACTTCGCATTTGCTGGATAGCAAACTGCCGCGAACAAGGACATACTCACTGCAGATGGAATGAACAACCCGTTCTGTCGACCCCATGCAAATGGACCGTGCACTAGTCTTCGACGGTGCGTGAATAAGATGTCGATCCTGCTTTACTTCAAGACTCCATTAGAAGAAAGCTGTTTTTTGAATGATATGATGACACATTTGCCATTCGCACACTGCGCGTGGGGTCGTCGAGCCAACATTGCATGTCCTTGCACTGTAAAAGAAACGAATGGAATCCGCCATGCCTTGATAACTGACGCTAATGACGTGGGAATGGCATTATCCATGGCCACTTCCTTTCCCGTGTCATGATATTAGTGTCAAGTCGGCGTCTGTGTACCAAACGGCTACAGCAATGCAACAGGAGATAAACACAAGAAGGAGCTTCACCTCGCTCCTCAGTGCCTGGGAGAGTCAGCTAGTTGCTGCGGCCACAGGGTATCCAACATGCTGTTGCCAGGGTTGTTTCCCTAAGCAAGACATGAGCACCGGGTTTTGCAGCCATTACCTCATCCTGACGGAAACATATGATGTGATCCCAGCCTTCGCATGAGGGAACCAAGTGCGCGGCTGCATCATGTAAGTTGCCGCGACTGCTGGCCAGTTGCTAACCTCTGTCATTTACCTCAGCACGAATACCGAGTACCACCTACGAATATACACTTTATAGGGGTTAAGGGTGTGTATGAGCGAATTCGACGAGGAGGATGTCTCTAGCACCACAGGAATGTCCAGTAGATGTCCGATTACCGTTCGAGGTACTGGCGTAGACGTGCCATTCAACTGCGAAAGCTCCCTTCTAGACACGACAAACACAATGCTATCGGTGGTTCACCGGCCAGCTCACGTGTGAATGTAGATGTGCATGATCTATAGAGAACAAACACTGCCTTGACTACAGCGTGGGCTCGCCTTGTCGTTGCGTCGGCAAATGTCCAATGCTCTAATTAACAGGTCCAATATCCGATCTCTCTTCAGAGTGCGAAGACAATCCAAACTAACTGCTGCGTGTTTAGACTACCAACTACAGGACATGAAACCCACCTCCTGTAGAACAAAGGATCTACTGCCGCACACCTAACGCCGTCAACTCAAATTACTGCCGTTTTTGCAGGAGCCCGATAGTCCAATATATGGCTATAGCGCTGACCGGTGATCCAAATTACGAAATCGTTCACCGTATGCATCCACAGACCGGCAATAGCAGGCACCGCAGGCACCTGCTGTGCAAAAATACATCTGCCGTAATGCGCTCCACGGGGCATGAGCACGTCTTGCTGCTATCTTCGCAAGTGCCTGCTCCCATGCTCAACTCCCGCACTGGATGCACCTTGCTGCTAACTGTATAGATGCCTATTTTCACACTTTACAGCTCTAACTCTGTGCGACCGTTCCTCAAAAAACCGGTGAGTGTATGCATACTGCGAATCAACGGCTCGCCTCTGCCTCACCGCACACACCGTCAATGAGCATGCGTCTCTTTGCACAGTCCTGTATTATCGTCATCCGCTGGCCGAATCCGGGCATCTATCCCAGACTGGGATCTCAGTTTACACCGCCTGTGCGCATAAAAGCCACGGGGGACACTCACAGACTGCGAAAAAACTAAGTCTAGAGGAAAACGCATCAGCTTTAATACAACGTACACGGTGAACGTACCGTGTTGCTCTCGATGTGAGAATCCAGTGCTTAAATCAACAAGCTAGCACTCAAACATGAACAAACCACAAAAACGCTAAGTGACTAGACAGGCGACAGGAGCAACCGTTAGCATAATATCTTAAACACCCCATAAATCCACAAGCGCTGAAAACACTGGTGCTTCTCTATCGAAATGTTCAGCGAAATGCACAATTTTTTCTTAATGTGCAATCATCCCCATGTGGCTTCATGAACTTCTGCTAACACGAATCGGAGAACTCGTGACACCCATAAGTCGAGCGATTATCAGTCAACAATCCTACTGCGCTGTGACAGGAGCTTGCCCAAGCCGATGCCTGACTCAGCATTCATACTCAGGATTCATATATTTAACTTATCCGAACACAAAACAGCTCAAGCAATCTTGTCGCAACAGAAACACCCGCCTCCACTGAGGGTTCGGATATCGATTGCTAACGCCTAACGGCTGCAAAAAGAGCTACCTTATCCGTGCAGTCTTGCTCAAGCGGCATGTCTTTGTACGCAGTTGTTGTTATCCTATAGCCGGACTGGACGCTTATGCTTCTCAAGGTTTTGTACAAACCTCTGGCTAATCGTTTCTGCTACCCCTCTTATGCACCCAGTGCGCCGCACAGATACTGCCACACCAGTTCCCAGGAATTGCTTAAAATGCCACAAGCTGTCTTCCAAACACATAATGCACCACCAAAGCAAGGTCCTCCGGAAGCCACGCAACATGACAACGGCCAAAGGAAAGCGAGATACTCTTGCCTCACACACTTTAACTCTAGAGGTGTGCTAGCATACACACTGGGGCGTGCTCGCGTACATCCTGAAACGCAGCAGTGCCCATAGCCGTGTCGACATATCTACTTCTGCGGCCTTCTGCGAATGTGGTATCAGCCGTTAAGCGTCTTGGGCAGGTCGCGTCTCTGCAGCTCTTGCTCCGTATTGCAGGCATACTCTCTGAGCAAACGATAGCCGTCGCGACGCGAGAGAAGGCGTCGACACACCACACCCACCAGCAACTCAGGTCATTGGAGGCTTCGCGTCCCTCCAGCCCATGCACTTCGTTCAGGCCATACTCTCTGAGCAAAATGTGGTGCTTGCGAAGTGGCAGAATATCTCGCCACACTGAAGCCATTGGTGCGAACGCGCAAGCAGGGCTCAAGTAAAACTGCCATACCAGGAATGGGCGCCTCCACTAAGGGCTACACATTGGGCTATGCCATAGCCAGGAGGGAAGCCGGTGCTACTCAAGGCTTGGTACAAACCTCGGGCTAGTCGTTTCTGCCACCCCTCTTATGAACTCACTGCCCCGCACAGGCACTCCACACCAGTTCGGTCCCCCGGAAGCCACGCAACATGACAACCGTCAACGGAAAGCGAGATACCCTTGCCTCGCACACTTTAACTCTAGAGGTGTGCTAGCATACACACTGGGGCGTGCTCGCGTACATCCTGAAACGTAGCAGTGCTCATAGCCGCGTCGACATATCTACTTCTGCGGCCTTCTGCGAATGTGTTATAAGCCGTTAAGCGTCTTGGGCAGGTCGCGTCTCTGCAGCTCTTGCTCCGTATTGCAGGCATACTCTCTGAGCAAACGATAGCCGTCGCGACGCGAGAGAAGGCGTCGCCACACCACACCCACCAGCAACTCAGGTCATTGGAGGCTTCGCATCCCTCCAGCCCATGCACTTCGTTCAGGCCATACTCTCTGAGCAAAATGGTGTGCTCGTGAAGTGGGAGGATAGCTCGCCAAACGGCAAATATGAGTGCGGGCACACATCCTGAAGAGAACCACGATGCTGAAACATGCAGACACAATAGCTCTCTTCGCCGTGCTTCGAGTACGGCTGTAGGTCATTGTCATAGAGCGCGTATATGCTAGGCAGACATATGCAATGCCATACTAGGGCGGCACATCAAACAAAAGCTTGATGCGGACTGCAGAAGCATGCAGCTGCATTCTGGGGCACCCTCGATGGGCACACGTATGTTGAAATACCAGCGAGAATCAAAAACAGCTACAGGGAAGAAAGATATGTGACTCACAAAACACACTGTCCCCTGGACGGACGTCGCCGCTGTTCTTTATAGAAAGGCGGTACGGCAGGCTGCTGCGATGTGTCTAGGCATTCATGAAGGGCTTATCTATGCTAGCAAAACCGGAACAGATCCACTAAAACAACGAAAACCCCTTCCTGTTCTGTTAACCCGCAGCTAATTCCGACAATCCAGGTTGGCTGCGCCGTTAGGCGTGGCCATGCTTGGATATTCCTGCTCTTCCCACAACAAATTCCGTCGAAAGTATTGCCTAGCATATTCCCAATCCTTCTACACATGTGACAAAAATCATCCCTAGTGGATGCTGCCTCCTTCAACGCTCTGCGGTGCAGATAAAAGCTGCCGTAATTATTTGAACAGATCGCGTTTAGCGCCACACAATGTCTCACAAAACCATGCTGCAATGCTGAAAACCCGCATTCCAATAGAGACCCAAGAATAGCTAGCTTGAGATAAAACGCGCCACCATTCCTGCTAACACTGCAACTTCACCAAACTGGTTCCATGCACAGATATGTTGGCGCCCCTAGTATCAGACGCCCTGAACAATGCCAGCAACCATACCGACGCCAGACAAAGGCGTTCGACGTCAAGTGCATACTTCCTGGAAACACCAGTGAGCTCTCGAATCGCCTTGTCAGCTATCACACCATACCGGCCGTAGAGGCGCCCGGGGAAACTGCACAGACGCACAATGCCCAAACGTGGAGGGCCCCAAGATATTAGCCGAATACGGCATAGACGTTTATTGGCAGATAACGTGATTTTAGACACGGACGTAAACCCATGCACAAGCGAGGTATCACAGTTGAGCGTTGGAGTGGTGCATTTGAGAGCCCTTGTTGAAATATCTCTCGGCTGGGCACGACCGAAAATTGAAAATACCAAGATGTACTACACGCATGCCTCTCATGTGGAACGGGATATTGCCGCTAGTTTCTGCCGTCTACAATGGAATCCAATGCATCGTTTGTCGGGAAGCGGCTACCGCGAAAGAAAGGCAGGGAAAAATTCATATTGTGCACATATCTGAACACGAAACAGCTCAACTAATCTCGCCGCAACGGAAACACCCGCCTACACTAAGGGTTCGGATACCGTTTTCTAACGCCTAACGGCTACAAAATGAGCTACACCATCCGTGCAGTCTTGGTCAAGCAACGTGGATTCGTACATTGTTCTTATCCCAATAGCTGGCCTTGTTCAGACAATCGAAAATCCATACACAACAGGAGCCTTCAAACATAGCCGGACTGGGCGCCTGTGCTACTCAAGGTTTGGCAAAAGCCTCTGGCTAGTCTGATGCACCCAGTGCGCCGCACAGATACTGCCGCACCAGTTCCCAGAAATCGTTTAAAATACCACAAGCTGTTTTCCAAACGCATACTGCACCGCCAATGCAGGGTCCCCCGGCAGCAATGAAAAATGACAACTTCCAAAGGGAAGCAAGACATGCTTATTTATCTCTCACATTGCATCTTCGAAGGTCTGCACACACTGGAATACACACATATCAGTGCCACCAGAGATAGCGAAAGGGGCGCCTGCGAGAAACAAGCACCAACACGACGATTGTGCTTAGAAGGGCATACTTGCTGGCCAAAAGCGCACTCTAGCCTTAGCCTTGGTCACACCGCTGCCGTAGACACCAAAGGAAAAACTACGTATACTGCATAAACCCAAAATTCTCACCTGAGTAAGAGCCCTAGAACCCTAACAAACGATATGGATTTGCGGCTGGAAGAGAGTTTACTCACGAACCAGGCAAATACGCTTAAGGTTAGGTTCACAACGGTGCAGGGGATTGCATGGTCCGCCCTAGCACTCGTCTTTAAGCTCAGAGAAGTACTTAAGCCTTCAACACAAAGCAATATGCCTTGTGACACAATCGCCTCTCACGAGTATGAAGGTACGAAGGTCCCATCGAGGGATGGCTAGCTCGAAGGTGTATCAGCGACACACGGACAAATTGGGCACAACCCGAGCACAAAGATGCTGAACCACTATTGCCCCACCACAAACGCTTAGCGGCTTTCCACATCCCGTGCTCTTCACTGCCGCCACTGCGCGGAGGGTCATCTCGTCTGTGGCGCACCTCTAACCTCAGGTGGATTTTCGCTATTTCGGCTTTAAGCAAAAAAAATAAACCACGTACAGCAGCCACTCCCAGTAGGATGTTGTAGACAGGATCTCATGCGCACACACGTCCAAGTCCGTCATCATATGCCTTAGCACGTGACAGTTTCCATATCCGCGGCGAGCAGATAAGCTTCCATAGGGCCATACTCGCTGGACACAACAGAGGGGAGTCGGCACGCCAAAGGACGCTTCGTCGATATGCAGCAGGAAAGGCGCATACAAACTGTAGAAGGCTGCAATACTTAAAAATAGCGTGGAGGCCGGTTTGTCCTCCATCCAACGCAGTGTGACATGCAATCTTCAGAATTAGCTGATTTGAACAAGCGCCAAACAGAAAGTAGCCGCCTTAATACCGAAGGCTGCACTACGCATATGGTTCGATGCGGCTTCACCAGTATATTCCTGTTGGAATAATAAAGAGAACTGAGTACGTCCAAGGCACACGGGACGAACCACGTGCGTGCATGCTGAGGTCCTCCTTCTCGTTCGTCCCTGCCTTGTCTAGCAGACTGTGGTGAGTGTATCGCCAAACAAAATTCAGTAGCTCACCAGCCAACCGCAGATAATACAAGTGAGACACTGCTTAACCTATCTTGTCAAACCAAAAGCATCTACCTGTGAAGGCAGCGCTTGTTTGTGTTGCTTGCGATATTCACAATAATCCACGGGGTCCGAACCGTTTCGTGCAAGAACCCTTTGTCACATGTCTTTTTCACTGCCGTCTTGCCACGCTGTGAGCTGTGTTCTGTGGTGCACAATAGTGTTGTCTTCATGTAACACCGTGCTGCTTGCCATTCCCACTATACGTTTGAACCGAGTCACCGGGAAGTCACTTCCTTCTTCTTCCAGAGAGCGAGCTGCACAGAGACTGCCTCACCAGCATCCAGAGGTCTTCTGGGAAGCTGCGCGCTCGCGTGCAAACACATACTGCAGGCCCAAACTCCCAGCCTAGTAAATGCTAAAGAAAGATACAGTTTACTCGATACGTACTCGCATTTCTGCCTACGCCGGAACTCATCGCATGCGCAAAAATATCAATGTGTGGTCTCATACAATCTGAAGCGTTGTTGATGAAAAGCAGGTGAGTATACTGTAAGCAGCATGTGTAATGAAAAACATGGCATGCACAGGCGCAGCACGATAAACGCTGTCGTGAGATCGCCACCGTAAATGGGCACACACAGAGGTGATAAACCAGGCAACAACCCCGCGCGCCAGCGTAACCTTCAGTACCATTCAGGTGCGTGGTTGCAGACGACTGACAGGGAGATATTCATTGGCTATAACACAACAGCTACAAAACATACTGATTTGGTTTCCCTACACCAGAAACCCTTATCTGTAACAGGATCCGTTTTCGGTCGTGGCTTCCAATATTCACAAAAAAAACGCGGTTCGCTTTCTACACTCCATGATGATTTGTGCAACATGTATTAGCAGCGCAGGTTGCTGCAGCCAGCTGTTTACAGCTACTGTTTCGCGCAGCAACTAACAACATACATAACCTTGCAGGCTATCAACAGTGCTAAACGTTTGACACATATGACACAAATCCGTGTGTTGTAACTGCTACCAGTTACGCTGCACAGGCACTCCACTACACCACATTTGTTGGAGCTGCCTGCATTCGGAATTTTGCTCTCGGTATTGCATGATCCAGAGCCCAAGCATCCCGTCGGATGTAGACACCAAAGAAGACTAGAGATAGGCAAAATGGATTAGGACTCCATCTCGCGCACGATCAGCAAGCGCGTGTACGCGCGTACATACGGATTTACGTTTGTTCTCGTACACCCACAAACACAAGCGAGACCCGTTGCTGTGCAAGGTTGGGAATGCATATGGGGACATACTAGCTGGCCAAAACAGGACGCTAGTGTTACGCCAATGATGTCGTGGCCATGTGCGTGTAGATGTGACACACAAATAGCAGAGCCGCACAATGCCCAAACATGCGGAAACCCTCGCGGCCCGCCATAAACTGTATACACACACATCAGCGTGGCTGATTTTAGCCAGTGGTTGTGGACCAGACAAGGAAGCTTAATACCAAATCCAGGCCACCGCAACTGCCAGCTTGTCAGTCATTGTCAAATTGACTTTTTTCGATGGGCGCGATGTGATTTAGAAACGTTCGAGGTATCTAAGAGATACACGCAGGCTGATCGGGGTTCTGTGCACCACCTGCACCTCTAATAAACCTGGAAGGTTGCTTAGACCACTGCTCAAAAAGATGTTTAGATCGAAATGACATCGGTGAAATATCCGTTTATTGCATGTACACCGGAGCCAAAAGAAGGCATGCATTACCCAGTTCCATACGTTCCTTGTTCGCGTCTGCAGGCACACCCCCACAACTGGCTTGGGGCGGAAAATACTGCCAGCCATTTGCAAAAAATAACCGCGTAGTCGCTGTCGTCCTGCTCCAAGTTTACAGCTCGCTCCGCACGTGGTATTTCGCAAGTTCGCAAAGACAGTTTGTGGTGCCAGACTCTACCTAGCAAACGGATTCACGTTTCCAAATCAGTAGTAGAAGCCAAGAGTACGGCTCGCGCAAACCGGAATCATACATCTCATACTGCAACGCCAAAGTTCTTAAAGCGTGGGCTTCCGCGCCGATGTAATTTCCCAACCAAGCAGACTGCACAGCCCCATAGACGCATTAAGTAGATTGCCCTGCTTTTGAAAGGCATACGTTCTGATCAGATCAATCGTCTATCAGTATGGAGGGTCAGCCATATCGCGGCTGTAAACGTTCGCACACGAACTGGATAGTGAAGCCATAAACACGAACGCACCTCAACTAGCTCTCCACGATGAATCCTTCCCATACGTTTAGAACCGAATTCCACTAATGGAAAGCAAACAAAGACAAAGTTTACTATGGAATCCAGGCAGCAGCTCGATTCACGTAGCTATCAATTCGAACTGTTTATTAGTGCGATACTAAAGTAGAAGAATGCCCGTGGCGGGGGAGGGAAATACCAAATGGCTTGTGGCTGACCTTTGCTTCCATCTTGCATATGGGTACTCTGCTGGGATGCTTTAAGCACACTGTTGTGATATGGCGCCCTCGATGGGCACCAAACCGGGCATTACGCATTACGTCCGAAGTTTCCAGACACAGAATCCAGACTGCTACGAGCGAACAAGAAGAACCTGCCTGCAGTACAGCTTCAGCTGACGCTTGTTTTCACGGATTACCGCTCAAAGGTATCTGCGTGGTTACTCTTATTTTATGCAAGCTGCTGGAGCGTCTGCAGAATCCGCGCTAACCCCGTCGCTGGTTGCGTTCGGGGCTTCACCACTGGTGTTCTGTGTATGTCTACAGACGTCAGCGTCAGTCGGTCTGCCCAACAATGCTACGGCAAACGTGGCAAAAAATACTGGGTAATCACAAAGGTTTCTCACCAAGTCCTGAGCTGCACAAATGCTGCCTCATCAGGTTACTATCAGCGGCTAGAGTGCTACGATCGCAAAACTATGCTGCAGCGACGCAGCCGAGAGAACCGTAGGCGCCATACACATGTAAATACTACAAACATAAGGGCATACACACAAATATCCTTGCGGAGTCCCATACAAGCTGAGCCGTAACGTCAAGCAAGCCCACAATCGCAGGGCAGCTAGCTGTCCGTCAAATACGGTATATGCCCCTTTTATCAGTGGCAGGTATCTAAAGTAAAGCTGGGGAGGACACGCACAAGGGTAATACGGACTGCCGGATGATGCAGCTGCATTGCGGGCCAGTCATGATGGCTTTACGCATGTTGAAATACGAGCGAGGATCGAAAACAGCTAAAGCAATGAAAGCCATGTGATTCTCAAAAACCAATGTCCGCCGGACAAAAGTCGCCGAAAGTGGTTATTGAAAGGTTCTATGGCACGCTGTTGCGATGTGGTTAGGCCGATCTAGATGACTGTTAACGCATTCATGAAGGGCATATCTATACTAGCTAAACCGGAAAAGAACTACTGTAACATCACACACCATTGAAATGGACCCTTCCCATACGAGTTTAAGCGCGTACTTGCTGGCCAAATCAATTGGCGGTGGCAAAGCCAAAAACGGCAGTGCTATAATGCGGCCGTGCAAGCCGGCACAAAAACTGCATAACCAAACCATGCTAACATACGTAGTTTCCATAGGTCCTTGCCACTCATTGTGTATCCACCCCTGTCAGCTGAACCATGTGGGCCAATGTACGCGGATCAAGCATGCTTAGCCAACTGCAGCTAGATGCAGGTGGCTGCATGGGGACCTAGTATAAACGCCGCGCTCGGTAGAGCACCAACGGAAGTCGGAATTACTCAATAAGTAAGAAACGTAGGGGAACTATCACATACGTGACCGCAGTCGGGCTTTCCGTTTGCATCCGCCTAGTAGGTTTCAGTGCTGTGTAGAGTTGCTCATGAAATCGCTCGCACGCAGAAGGTGCAGTGAAACTGCACTTGCTGCAACTGCTAAGCTATGTGCGTATGTGCAACTCCTAAACTGCGCCTATTGCGAAGGCAAACTTCAACAGACCAGAAACGCTTGGGTGAACGGGATCTGCCTCACGTGCACAACATGGGCTATGCCATCTGTTTGCTTTTCTTTAAAGGCCATGATCATTCACACAATTCGTCTTAGTCGCGAGGATGGCCTAGTTTAGACAATAGCCCATTTGCCCCTACTGTAAAACCCATACCAGCATTTTGAAGCGGGATATCAGTTAACCCTACATGTCACTTGACGCCAGCACCGCTAAGTCATAGTTGCCGACAATTCTACAAAGGTACTGCTGAACGCGGTCAACGAGGTCCAGGGAGACGTCAACCTTTTTCGCGCAGATGGCGTTACGCCCACCCAAATGATCCGGGCTAAGCAAAGCTTGAATATGAGCCCAGTGAGGTCAAAACGTACTCCCGTCCATCACTACATCGCCAACGATTGGATAGTATTTAGCGACATATTACCCGTATCCGCTCAATCAGATGTGTTTACGTATCAGGGCGTACTTGCTGGTAAATTAACCGGTAACGCAAGGGAATGTTTCGCCAAGGCGTGGCGGGGAAGCTCCACCTCAAAGCGCACAAACGGGCAATGCGTATACACCTGCAGTGAGCTAAAGGCCAGTACGCCCATCCCCAGCAGAACCCTCACCCCGAATACAGTCGAGACGGAAACATCTTCCACTGAGTACGATACTCCAACACCATACATGTCGTTACGCATGCGCACTTGTATCCACACTTCGTATTCGACCGTCTGTGATGCGGCAAACGATTTCACTATTATCGTCGTCCATATAATCTGTCCCACCCGCTCACAGATATCATTTATAATGAAACCATATACTGAGGTTTCAACGCAGACAAAGCCAAGCTATACAGAGGAGCACGCCAGCAGCAATCGAGACACCACGCCGTCTTACACTTTAGAACCAAACCCCTACACGCATCCGCTTCCAGATCACGCCCGCCTCCAGACGCATGGCAACAGCTTGTGTATTCAAATCGGCGCCGAGCAGATGAGCGTTCTCAGAAGGGCATACTCGCTATGCAAAAGAAGGTGCACAGAACTCATCAAATTACTTAACCCAATACCACTTGTACTGCGTTACGGGAAAAGTCTCATTTAATTCAATACGCGTGTATACGGCCGATCGGCATGCAAGTGGTCTCGTGGGCCACTGCAAGCCACCAGTTATTGGAATTGTAACGGCTACGGAAAATGTTCAAGCAGTACGTGAAGTATCACTGGCGTACAGGCAGAAACCCTATTTCTTGTTTCCCTCAGGCATCTACGGTGGTTTGGTATGAACTCCACGTTTACGAAATAAGGCTGCGACGTACAGCAGAACTACCGTCTATACACGATTGTAGTCAGATGCCAAGCATGACAGAAAGTCAATGGAACACTGTATTAATTGTTTCCATTCCGAACACAAAAGCAGCTAAGCGTACATCCACCACTGATTCCGCGCTCGGTTTGTTCTAAGAGAAGTCCCCACAGTGCGGTAGCCCATGCTATTTTGTGCAGAGGCCACGGAGATTCACAGTTTTACAGCTGTCTACGCCGTTGGTGTTGCTCCTCACTTGTCAGGTCGTGTAAACGTGCTTCAAACACCGTTCATTGATAGCCGGTCTAATCGCAAGTACCGGGTGAAAACTGGCGCCAATTACCGGTCAGTTACGGCCGTCCCCTGCCACATGCTGCACTACACAGACACTGCCTTACCACGTCACCAGGACAAGCTGAAAGATGCCAGGACCGCTAGTGCGAGCGCCTATCCCAGCACAAAAGAGCTGCTTGCAATACGTAGCGACGCGAAAAGAAACTTCGAAAAGTCTTGTCGAGCTTCTTGACGCTCCCTGGCTCCATGAATCTGAATCCATGCACATGCACATCCATGCACATGCGCAATCGTGCCTTGCGCCTTACAAGCTGAAACACAACAACGGTGGTAAGCTGTCCGAGAAGACAGGTTCGGTTGTAAGAAAAGTAAGTGTGGAAGAGAGTAGCGCTCAAGTAGTAACACAACACGCGTCCCTACAGCGCGGTCGTATACAGGCGCACACAAAAGTGCACAGCACCATGATGCTCACGCATGCAGGACTTGTAGCACGGCCTGTTACAACGAGTGTATGCAGTACACTCCTGGAAGAGCATTGTACTGCATACACTCTTTTGCACAGAGGAAACTAATGCCAACCCACCACGAGGTAAAACAACTGCAGGAATATGCAGCTGGGCGCGTTGGCAGCCCCTGTCAAATAGATACTTTGGGGACAACCAAAGACAATATTTCACAGGTTCACCGAGCTTCGAGTCTCGGTGCAGACTGCCTGATATCCACTAGCCTCCGCCTACTGTGATCATGTGTTGCATGCCGGTTGCGAACGCATTACAGGAAATGTTTCTTTTTGCTGTATCAAAACAGCGCTTACACACAAAAGAAAGAGACGGTTTATGCTGCGTACGCAAAGACTACTTTGCAGACCCCGTATTAGCCGTGCCGTTAGCTACATCATGCCATTTGTTCTCCTGTAACGCAACTACCATCATACATAACCCGCAAAGGTCGTGAACGCCCCTAAGCGTTTGAAGAAAATCATCGTTTAGTGGCTGCACCCAATTGCGTTGCACAGCTACTACCTCGCCAGTTTGCTGAAGCTGTGTAATTGTCAGCTTTGCCATGGGGATTGCACATCCCCACGCGGACGAATTCCGTCGGATACAGATAGCAAACATTGAAGAAAATGTGTCTTCCAACACTCCAACTCCACAAATATTCATACCTGTGCACAGTACATGCACATTTAGAACGGCTGCAGTGCAACCAATGCACGCAGAAACGTAGACGGCTCCCCTGCCCATTGCGCGTAGATGTATTATCCTCTAGCGGCATACTAGCTAAGCAAAATGTCGCAATGACACAACTCGAGAGGAGGGTTTGCACTGCGTGGAATTGACGCATGAACACAAATAAAGTGCATAATACCCAGGTAAATACTATTACTTCGCAATATAAATCCATTCTCACACCATGCATTACAGCTTACGGGCATGGACTGCTCACGCTTTGGATACGGTTGGATACAGATGAAATGATCGGAAGCCAGATCTCTAACGAAAATTAGTGTCACATTCAAAAATTGTAGCAACTCCCAAAACAAAATACACCTAATACACGTGCCTCCACTATGGGGTCCGACTCATTTTGCCTTACCTGACGCGTACGGAACAAGACGGGACACGCTACCGTCTGCCTAGCCTCCAAGGCTGTGTACGCAATTCGTGTTAGCAGCACTCTCTGCCGCTTTTAATGCCTCTATATTCCGGTTTCAACTGTCCCCCTGCACAATTGGGCTGGTTGGCATTGCCACTAATTCGTTGTCACCATCCATGGCGTAGTCACTGCTGGCTCCATCTTACACTGGGCCGCACAACTACTGCAAATATAGTGGGTCGCTTTCGAAGTCAGAACCTGTATGGTGACCGCAGACCGAAGCAACGAAACACACCGTCCAAATTAGATGCTAGAGAGGGGTACGGTGATGGCAAACGAAACTCGGCCTAATGGCCACGCTGCAACGCCACAAGCTTGCACCCAAGGATGTACACATTATTGCATGCTACCACCCAGGATGAAACGCGCCGAATCGCCACGCTGCAACGTCACAAGCTTGCACCCAAGGATGTACACATTATTGCATGCTACCACCCAGGATGAAACGCAGTGTCGATAAACATTGCACGGACATACACTTGTCCCCCGTGTTGCTAACGTGCTAAAATATTTGTTTTGCTGCTGGTTGCTACCCATATCCGAAGCTACGGCTTCCAGCCATGAGCATACGTGCTGGCCAAAACAGCAGGGGATTGCAACGCTAGAGAAGACGTCGCCACGTCAAGCTGGTAAGTGCCAGGAGACAAACTGCCTAAGCCCTCTGCAGCACCGGTGCAAACAGGGTACCGAGGCGTCCGCCAAATATTGCCTACCAGCAGACAAAGCTTTGGTACTTGTGCTT
>NW_013566864.1:0-62958 GCF_000499605.1 Eimeria maxima | reverse complement strand
TATATATATATATATATGTGCGGGTGGGGTAAACGCAGCTGCACCTTACCATTATGGACCATACATTCTTTGTGTCACTTGTAGGGGGAAAGACGTCGTTCGGGCCCAGCCTCGAAAAGTCCACAATGCCCTGAGACGTGACCTTTAAGTTGGCGAAGTCGTCGCTTTGTGATCCTTCACCTCCCTCTCCGTCTTCGTCGTCTGCCTTCGACTTCTTCTGCTTTCTCATTAGATATTCATATGCCGCAGCAATCTCGTGAAAGCGCTGCTGGCAGCTCGCGCCGCAGTTCGGGTAACGGTCAGGATGCCTGAGGAGTGTTCGCAGAGAAGCATGTGGTGCACAATGCCACTTCCAGAGTCGCCTTGTTGTGCTGCACCTGGATTTGATCCCCTCTCAATTGTCTAGCTCGCCTCCTGCCATTAAATTCAACATGCGATTCCCTATCTCCTGTTATGTGTTCTTGCGCATCGATTAGTCGTGAGGTACGTCCTTTGCTATATGCATGTGGAAGCCTGAGAAGCAACTGCTAACGCACCAGCGGACCGATAATGTCCTGTACGACCTTCTTATGTCGCTTTCCGACGCCCCATCGTCCAACCCCAACACACTCAAGTGTTGCAGCCGCTGCTCCCCACTGACGTCGCCGTCCATCCCGTAGTATTCCTCAAGCGCCTTGAGCACAAAGATGCCTAAGCACCAGCAAGAAGCACGCCACTCAAGTTGCATGCATGCGCATAGCCGAAGAGCAACCACGGGAGCTTATCCATAAAGATTTACGAGGCATCCGACACACGTTTACCTTTAGCACACATTTTGGCAAAGGCCCATATGCGCTTAGAAATGCAACTAGTATGAACATATTGCCGCAGCCTACCGACAATGCCAACCACGACTAAGAAGTACATCAGCCAGGAACGAAAATCTCCGCCTGAAAAAAAATCCAACAGTCCTGAGAAAGAAGAACCCCCCTTTGTCGCCTTCTTCTGCTTGTTGTGCCCGTCTCTGTTACTCCTATTGCGATCCTGCAGCCCCACCAGCGACAACACAGAAGACACAGCAACTGCAAATCAGGCGTTACAGCAGGTTAAACCATCAAGAATCCTTTCTCACTCTTCTGTGCGGCAGAGCATCTGTCTCTTCCTCGTGCCTCTCTCGTTCGTCCCGTAAGCGAACCACCGTGCACTGCTGTAGGTGTGCGGTCAATAACGGCATATAGTCTACATCTCCTGAGGAGCTGAAGACGCTAAAACAGTGGGCGCATGGATCTCACTTGCTGCTCTCTTTTTGCCTTCCTCCTTTCCTTCTCCTTTCTTATCCGCTCCTGGTCCGCCGCCGTATTTAACACCGGTCCTCCAGACCCCGACCTGCAGCATCCGAAGGAGGCACGTTAAACAGCACCAAACGAGCATCACCCCGCAATTACGCTTCACAAAGGGATACAAGCCCCAGGCTCGATTGTGGGACTGGCGGGGTGGGGCGCATACATGTGAGCGTCTGCTGCACCAAGTGCTCGCTGGAGATAGTCATCGCCTCCTCCTGTACGTCCGCACTAGGCATTTGCGGGTTTACTGCAAGACACAGACACGCATCTGTTGGCGCCTCTTTGAGGCGCCAACAGATGCGAATAGTGCAAGCTGGCCGGCTAGCTATTGCTCACCAAGTTTGGGCGTCTTCATCGTCGGAGATACCCAGTGCTGCAGCCTTTGAAAAGACAGTCCTTGTTTTCTGCCCCTTCTCATTTCGTGGATTTCTCCCGAAGCTTCCTTGGGTCTTTTGAGGAGTTATAGGTTCACCAGCCACTGAGACGGTATCGGGAACTGTTGTTGGCTGCTGCAGCTGTGGCTGACGCTGCTGGTCTCCAGGCTCTCCTGCTTCCCCTTCTCTTGACGCCCCCATCGTCCATGTCTTGCGCTTCCGCTGCTCCGTGACCATTGTGGAGGTCCCTTCTGCTTGAAGTGGCGTCCTAGGCAGCCGGCGGCCGCTGTAGCACACAAGCTCCTGTCGAGCCCCGTGAGGGCCCCCTGACGATGACGTTGGCGCGTTGTCTGTACTGAATAGAGAGGGAGAAGTTTCTGTTGATTTGGGTTGCACAGTTGGTCTGGAGAATTCTGCAGAGCTCTCAAATCTAAATCCCAGACAAACTCAGCCCACTCAGACAATCTGGGCCATGAGCGCGGGGGCCGAGGGACTGGATGATGGCAATCGGCCTACAAAAGGGAGAAATTTTGAACTAACTAAAGTCTGCAAGGTACGTTCCTGGTGTGTTATGCATGTTTACTTGCCAGCAGACTGTAATCAGACGAAGGTTTTGTCCCAGGGTCGCCGCCGAAGCCAGAAAAGCCTGAGGAAGAAACAGTTGAACCGACTGCGGTTTCCGTGGGTAGCGCCGCATAGACGGCGAAAGATCATCTCAAAGAAAGCGTTTCAAGCATCTATTTTTCTTGTTAAACCCTGCAGCCAAACTGCTAACCCTTGTATTCTGCTGCAGAGCAAACAACAGCAGGCTACGAGGGGTGCAAGAAGGGCTGCTGCTGACTACTCTCATCAGGAGACGCCTCACGTCTGTTCCTCTCGTACCGAAATCCCTGCTGCTCTCGGAAGTATTGCATTTCCTGTTTGAGATACTCTTTAGGTTTTGAGTGTTGTATCGTTCAACTGGAGAGTATTCGTTTTCTTTGGTCCCAGACAGCTTGGGGCCTGCGCCGAATCTTCCGCCCGCCCCCGAGAGAGTCTGGCTGCCTTTGCAGCTCCTCTGCTGTCTCACTGCCGCCCTTGAATGAGTGTATCGCTGAAGATTGGGGCTGTTGGATTGCTGCTTTCTCTTCATGGTCTCAGGGTGTTCCACCTCGTCCGTTGCTTGCAACCCTGGACAGTAGCCAACAGGAGTTGTTGTGTGGGACAGCAAGGACTGCAGCAAGTTGCAGCAGAATCCAAGTGCCATTGCCGCATACAAGAGGTCCAAAGCTATCATGGAGGACCTGCTGCAGCTACCGGAGCTGTCGTGGGAGGAAATACGGAAGCACACAGACACCCAGAGTTGCTGGTGTGTGTTTTACGGCCTTGTTTATGACCTGACTAAGTTTCTCAAGCAACACCCAGGAGGTCACCACGTTATTCTCGAAGTCGCAGGTATAGGCATGAATTACATGTCAATAATTCGCTTGCTTGCATCCTTTATAGGGTTCGTGAGTGTAGGAAGGAGGGCTGCTATCAGCTCGTTGCTGAAGTCTGGCATTGCTGTGACGCATATTGCCTACACGTAGTCGACATATCTCTCCCATAAGCGACTGCAGTTTTGGCTTCCCTTCAGCTGTTAAGGTTTGGAGGGAAGAGTCGGCTTACGGCAGCTTGTGCAGCAGTCTGGTCTGATTGTTCTCGTGACACTGCGTGCAGGTCAAGACGCAACTGAAACATTTGAAGATATCGGTCACACATTGGACGCTCGCGTGATGGCCGATGAATACATCATTGGCAGGGTTAAAGGAGAAACGAACCTGCGCAAATGCACGCCAACGAACGTGAAGGAGTACCGTTCTACGTCGGTACGTCTGTCGATTTTTGATTGCATAAACGAAGATTCGAAAACATGAAGCCAATTCTGAATGTGCCCGTAGCCGGAAGGCACTTCAACTCCTTGCGGCATTCCCTTGCAGTCGGATTTTTCCGCGTATCTGTGTAGTCTTCCACGGTTTATTTCGCTGCTCCGTATGTGTACTTGCGTGCTCGCAGGCGCACGGTACAGCGAAGGGAGCCGCGTCGACGAGTCTGATAGTGGTAATGATTGTTGTTGCCTTAATTGGAATCTGGGCATATTATCAGTTCCAAGATGACAACAGCACTCTCTACCAGCAGATCTCCACAACACCGCGGCGCGCAGCTGAGTGACTGCAGCAGTGCTGAAGTCCCTAGCAAGCGCATGCATATGACTTCTCCAAGCATGCTTCGAAATGCAATATGTGCAGTTCAGTAGGAAAAAACCCAAGTTTGTATCTAACCTTCTTTGCTTACAATAATCCGTTTGGCCGTCTTAAGTCTTCCGTTTTAAGCTGCCGTGTTCATGCGAATAGTTCAACCGCTACACCGCACAAAACTCACGAACTAACAAATTTAACCTGGAGGGGCAGACGTACTGCGTAAACACGACGTTTGAAGCTTTACAGCCGCAGCAGTGGAGAAGCTTTTCCACCATATCAGCCCGTAGTGAATAAGTTAGTGGGTGACGGGCTCACAAAGGACGCCCTTCGGTGCAACTCGTGGTACAAGAAGACAAGTATGCATGAGTAAGACCCGGGCTCCCTTCCGATGCAAGCACAAACCAGCAAAGAATTGGCTGGCCGTTCCTTGGGCCTAAGTAAACAGCCCACGTCCAATTGGTAATAGCACCTTTAGACTGGCCAGGGTACACATGATGGCGCAGTAGGAGAGTGGGGGGCTTATACCCACCTGGTTCATGCATCGAAACCATGCATTGCTACAAAGTGTAACACCAGTATTCAACCTATCCGAAGACTTGCGACCAGCAAAAACACCATACTGTGCATTCGTATGGAGTACCATACTTCCCTCCTCATGCACCATTAGCTCAGCGGCAAAATCTCCCTGATTTGCGGGAGGCAAGACGGCCTGCCATGAGTTGCAACAAACCTTCCTGCAACTCCAGATACCAGACAGCACCATGCGCATGCACCAGCTCGTCGTCTTGAGTCCTCTTAACTGCATGAACATTGTATGCCGCTCTTCACGACTCCTGTTTGTGTGCCAGTTGCCTACGAAGGCCCAATAAGGGTTCACAAGCCAACCTCACGCGGACTCGCTGACATCGGCCTTTGTCTAGGCCACATGACCGGCTTGTGTGCTTACGATGTCTACAGGCTCAAGGGTGGGTCAAGGGGGCTTCAAAATGCCCCTATCGAAATTTCGGTTCGACTGCAAATCGTGGCTGTCGTAGGCATAGGTCGAGGACCCTCTCACGTTGCAGGGGTAGTATACAGAGCAGGGCTGGAAGCGAATATTGCACGAGCCTGGGAAGGGGAAACTACTGGCCATCCGCTGTAGAAACAGATAACCTTTGGTTAGAGGTATTTGCTCACGAGTTGTAACGACTGCAGCGCCATCTTCCTTGACATGCTGAGCGGCTGCCATTCCCAACGCCGGCGTGCGTTAAAAAGGGAACAGAAGCCACTGCTTAGAGCACCACACGATCAGCTTTCTTCATCTTCAGAATACAAAAATACGACGGAAGAACTGTACAGTTTGAAACTCCACTTATGGGTTCGGTTCAGCAACCAAATTGCATCGAAGCCTGCCGCCGCGCGCCGAACTTGCATGCATGCTGTTTGTATGTCCACTCACGTTGGAGCCCCTGCCGTCCTTGGATCCCCGAATTTCTTTTATTTTAAGGATTATACTTTAGCATAATGGGCGCAGACTTGTTTGAGAAGAAGAGAAGGCGATAGCCCGAAGTGGAGAGAGCCGCCACTCTACGAGAGGACAGACAGGGAACATAATGCCCTGTCCGTTCGCTCCGTAGTTACCAACTTTCTGAATTCATCTTTCTTTAGCCTTTATCTGCAGGGTATTTCAGGTTCTCTCCAGGCGCATACGGCTCTCCATAGGGGCTTGGGGGGGGGAGGCTCCTCTTCTATCCCAACCCTCTGGGGGTTCTGTCGTGCTGCACGCAACATGCAGTAAAGCGGGGGGGCCTCTGCGCTGCAGCCTTTTCAACAGGGTAGTGTCTGCCTTCCCCGATGTCCTTCTTTATGTGGGTCCCCGCATGGTGAGTCCATACACCCAGCAGTTTCGTTTTTTTCTGTCTTAGCCACCCCTCTCCCCATTTCAGTCAGAAGGAGGGCGGCAGCGCAATGCCGTCTTCCGACATCAGCCGCGCCTCCAGCAGGCGCAGCGAGTCAACAGCTCGTCACCGATACAGCAGTAGAAGCCCCGAAAGCAGAAGTGCCAGAGACGGCAGCCACGGCGAAATCTCTCGCAAAGAAAGCAGAGACAGCTACCGTTCGAGTGGAGCCAGCCACTGCAGAGATGGAGATAGAAACAGATACACTAGTAGGGAACCAGATGAGGAGAGAGATTCTCGGGACCGCTCTCACTCAAGTCGAAAACCAGTTGGCCGCATGCGGGGATGGGGAGACAGCGACACCAGCAGCAGCAGCGGCACCAGCAGTAGTACTAGTAAGGCGACTTGCCGCAGTGGAGCGAAAATCAGTAGCCGGGTTTCTGAAAGGGAAAGGGAGTCAAGAGAAGACAATCGCCGCATCAGCAGCAGCAACCGCTCGCGCTCGCGGGACAGGAATTCACCAGGGCGGGCCCAAAGCCGCACCAGTACGAAGCAGCGCAGCAGAAGCAGTAGCAGGCATCGTGAGGATCTCAGCAGCAGCAGGAATCGTGAGGACCTAAGCACTTCCAAACATCGAGAAGATGATCGAACTAGACCTTTCTCCCGCACCGACAGCCGGCGAACCGACAGCACTAAAGCGCGCCATAGCCCTCCCCGCGACTCCACGAGCAGCAGCAACAACAGCAGCTCCAGAAGCAGCAGCAACTCTGGCAGTGGTAGCTCCAGCAGCAGCAGCTCCAGCAGCAGCAGCTCCAGCAGCAGCAGCTCCAGCAACCAAGTACGGCGCAGCGATAGAGGGGACTCGCGACGCAGGGACTCTCCTGCAGCTGAACGCCACGAGGAAGCTGGGGTCTCCCGTAGGGAACGTCCTCAGGGCGAACCGTCTGCAAAGGGGCAGCACCAGCAACAGCAACAGCGACCGAAGGAGCAGTCCACGGAAAGTAAGGCTCCTGCTTCACTCGGTGGTTTAAACGGCTTGGCGCCTGCAAAACGGAGCCTTTCACCCTCACATAGTAGTAGCAGCAGCAGCCTGAAGGACAACAGTGGCGCGGCTGCCTCAGCCCCGAAGGGGGGAGACGCAGCTCCTGGTCTGAAGCAAGAATCTGCTGCGGCAGGTGAGAGTAAGGGTAGCAGCAGTGACAAGACAAGCCGCCTCGAGAGGTTTAGAGCCCTTAAGAGGCAGAAACAACTGCCGGAAAAGGCGACTTCCAGTGGCGATGCCGCATCACAGAAAGATAGGGATACAGCATCAGCAGATAGCAGCAGCAGCAGTAGTGCATTCAAAGATTGGCTTCCCTCTACGCCGAACGTGAAGTTTGCCGTTGGCAGCTCCAGCAGCAACAAAATGGCAGCAACTGCCACCCCCAGCGCTGGGGCAACTGCTACGTCAGCAGCAGCAGCGGCTGCTGCTGTTGCTGCCGCTCAAGCTGTTGCTTCTGCAGCACTAGCTGCGGCGGGTCTTGCTTCCGCGTCTGCTGCTACTGTGTCAGCCGTGGGAGAACACGGGCTGCAAAAGCAGGCGACGGAAGGCGCCACAGAAATGTCTGCGAATGAGGGGCAAGGGCAACCGTCTCCGGCAGCAGCAGCAGCAGATTCCGGCAGTGCGCCAACCAGTCCTCCCCCTGGTGAAACTGATGGGGGAAGGGGAATGATGAAACCCCCCAAGCAGATGTCTCGCAACCGTCTAAAAAAGCACCAGCAGGCGCAGCTGCTGAGGCAGCTGCAGACCAAGACGGTGGGCGCGGCTCCAGAAACCCAAGGAGATGCAGATTTGCTGGATGCCTTCATGTCTGCACTTGAGGCAGAGGCGAAGGATGAGGTAGGGAGTATGTGTTGCTGCTGTGTTGCTGTTGTAGAAGCTGTGCGTTGCTGCTGTGCCTTTCGTTCTTGACCTGCCCTGCTGCTGCTTCCGCCCGTTGAAGGTTTGCTGTGAGCTTGTTGGCCTCATTTCCTGGTTCGCGTTGTTGTTTGAATGCCGATGTTGCTGTGACAGCTGAGCGCGGCGAAGGCTGAGGACACAGGAGAGGTGGAGGCTTTGGGGTGTATTTCCAGCCGCGACTCACAGCCACCGCGGCCCCAAAGCATTTCATTGGAAGAGATAAGCAGATGGCAAGAGGTTGAGGCTACATACCTTCCGCCGGGAGCGGTGGTAAAGCCAGCACCTCCTGCAACAGCAGGTGGGGCAGCTGGGGCATGTGCTGCTCCTACAACAGCTGCAGCTCCTGAGTCTGCAGAGAGGCTTGCTGACGGCACCAAGGTTGAACCAGCAGCGGAGGGGAGTGACTGCTCTTCTGCCGCTACCTTGCCGCCGACTTCAGACGTTTCCCGAGTCAAACGCGAGCCAACAGGAGGGGCAACAGACGTTCCTCCCGCAGGTGTTGCAGAACCAGCTTCTTCAGGGCCAGCGGCGACTGCAGTTGCAAGTTCAGGTGCAGCCCCTACTGCTGCTTCATCTGCTGGCGCAGCTCAAGGGGTCAAGGGTGAGGGTGGACAGTCACAAGAGACAGCAGCAGTAACGCCAACACAGCCAGAAACAGCGGCAGCAGACGAGGTTGACCCTGAGGATGCGAAATATCATGAACTGTTTCTGGAAACGCTGCGAAAGGGCCGCCTCAAGGGGCGTCCGGACTCAGGTAATAGTACCCATGGCAAGGGCAAGGGAACGGCTTCAGACGAAGACGAAGTCGAGGAGGAAGAAGTGATTATCTACTCTGATCACGAGGAAGAAGAGGAGGAAGCTGCTGCACAGGCAGCACAGGCAGCCCAAGCCGCTGCAGCGAAAGCAGAAGGTGCAGATTCAGGAAAAGGCAAGGACGACGACGACAACGGAACACAAGCCAAGGAGCAGCTTGCCAACCTATCTTACTTCGACCTTGTCAAAGTGAGCTGGATGGATAAGTGTGTGGGTAGCAAAGAGAGCTTTTCAAGGAGGAACAAGGTCCATTAGGAGTGTGAACACAGTTGCATTGCAGGGGAGATGCAGTTCCAGAGAGACGGCAGGGCCTGTGAAGTGCCGTTGTGCTCCTGTGGCGAGTGCAGCGCGTTGGACTCAAAAAGGAGCTTCCTCTTGTTGACCATGCGTCATGCAAGTTCCCTCCTATTAAGAAGAACCTTTATGTGCAGGTCAGCTCTGGGGCCTAGGCGACCTACCTTACTGTAGGCTGGTAGTGCTGTTACTTCATATTCTTGTAAGGGTCAGTGGGGGCCCTTTAGCATTTCTGGCTGTTTTAAGGCTCTCTCTTCGCCCGTAGGTACTGTTTGAAATCGGCTGTTGTTTGCCTACTCGTGACTGTGGCTGCTGGCCGCTTGGCCGCTTTCCGCTTGCCACTAGCCTGCTTGGGCCTTCCTGCTGCTTTTCCCTCCCCAACTGACCCAAGTATCTGTGGTGGACTCTCAGCAGGACACGTGACAGCGTACACGTTGGGCCAGATAACTGGGTATACATTCTCATTGTTCGTGTGATTCAGGTGAAGGAACTCACGGACTTGAAGGATCACGAAGTGGAGGCGATCCGGAAGACAAACGGAAACATCAAAGTGTGCAATGCTGTATACATTCATGGGCTCAACTAGCCAGCAAATAGATCTTCTTTTCAAACGGATAGGAACTAAAGCGTCTTCCTTTTACAGGACGATGATGCGGGGTGTTCAGCTTCATCAGCACAGAATGCAGCATGAAACCTGGACTTGCGTGATAGCCAGTCCTACTCTCAGCACAAGTGCCTCCAGCGTGGTAGACAGTAGCTGACGCTTGCTTGCTGTCGTTCTTCCCTTCGTCAGAGGCGGACGCTTGCCGTCCTTCTTCCTTTGTATCGTTGTGCTCCGTGTCTTTCGGTTGTTTTTCAGGTTCGCGGAAAACAGTGTCCGCGTCCTGTCAGTTCCTTTCATCAATGTGGATTGCCAGAAAAGATTCTTAGAGTACGTCTTTTTGCTCCCTTTGCTTTTATTCTTCTAGTGTAGTTTTGGTGTGCGTTGTAGCCGCTTCACAACTAACCTTAACTTGCTCATATGTTGTGTGCACAACACAAAAGGGGTATGCTCCTGTTCTGTTCGAAACATTGCCCCCAGAAGCTTAGTGGGATACATCGGGGAAAATAGGTAGATAAACTTTGGCAGGAGAGTCATGAGTGAGTGCTCGGGAACTATGCCTCTAATGTAACGCCTGCTTACTTTGTTGCTCTCTGCGGACTTCTTGTAGCACCTAGAAGCACGTGGGTTCGAGAAACCGTTTCCGGTTCAAAGCCAGTGTATTCCCATCTTGATGTGCGGGAGAGACCTCATCGCTGTGGCCGAGACAGGCAGCGGCAAGACCTTGGCCTACACGTTGCCTCTTGTGCGTCACGTGTTGAGCGTTAAAAGGCAATACAAAGAGTATCTGGCAAAGCAGAAAGAAGAGAAGCTGCTGCGTTTGCAGCAACAGGAGGAAAACCAGCAGCAGCAAGAAGGCAAGGAGGAAAAAGCTGACGCCGCGGCTGTCGCGACGGATAAGGCGCCAGATCCCAAGGCGAAACCGCGTGGGAAGCAACAAGCTGTAGATAATGAAGATAGGGACAGGTACCGGAGGAACGAAAAGGGTGAAAGGATGCTTATCTATGGAAACTTCAAGGAAGGGATGATCGGCCTGGTAGGATACCAGTTTCTGACACTCACCCCATCGCCAGCTCCTTGTTGAATTAGTCGCTGCGCGAAACTCCTGTGTTGCAGTCTCCTTACGCTGAAGCCGCCCAGTGTGGCAACTGTCACTTGTCTGTGTCACAAACCAAACAAGGGAATTTTGTCTGTTGCCGTGTGCGGCCTGGCGCAGGTCATTGCCCCAACTCGCGAATTGTCGCTTCAAATATCAAAGGAGGTTTCTCGCCTGTGCAAGTTGGTAGACTTGAATGTGGCTTCCCTCTATGGGGGTGCGGGCATCGGGGGGTGAGCATGCTGACAACGGCGGTTTTGTGGGTTTGCGTTTCCAATACGACGTCGGTTAGCCGGCCGTTGCGCCTCGTTAAGCTAGAGGTTAATTCGAGGATCCAGCGTGGCAAATTGTGTTCTTTTTGATTCTTTACAGTCTTGAAGGCCTTTGCAAATATGAAGGAGTACTGGGTGTAGTTCAGTTGCCGCTATGTAACTGCGAACGTTGTTTGGTTTAGACCACAGGTGTTCATAGCGTTGGAAAATATTATGATTGATTGATTAAACGTGTCATATGCTTTTTCAGCCAACTGGGGCAAGTACGGAGAGGGGTGGATGTCGTTGTAGGAACGCCTGGAAGGCTAATTGACGTGCTCACTCTCAACTCTTGCAAGTTCACAAGCCTCAAGGTATGCATGGGGGAACACGGTAATCGCAAAGACTGCTCCATGTTTGCGGACATTGACCACTGCAAACGGCAGTGCAGCTTATTGCATTTGTAGTAGCCATCTCGTTTTTTCCGTGGCATTTTCTCCACTGGGCTTCCATGGTTTGTATGTTGTTGCGGCTGTATTTTTCTGTCCTTGGCAAATCCGTTTGCCGCGCAGCGAGTGACGTTCGTGGTGCTTGACGAGGCCGACCGAATGTTTGATTACGGGTTCGAGCCCCAGATCTCTTCCATCCTAAGGAGCACTCGCCTCGACAGACAAACGTGTCTCTTTTCTGCAACGTTCCCTTCTCACATTGAATGTACGCTTGGGTACCTCACCCATGGGAGGGTAGTGCTTGGCAGCAGAGAATGAGAGGCATGGCAATTCAAGAAGTCGAATTGTCTCATTCATCGCTCATATTCGTGACAGTGTGGAAATGCCTACTGAGCCTACCCATCTCGAGTTCTTGTGAATGTTCCCAACGCAGCTCTGGCTCGACGCATCCTGTACAAGCCAATTGAGGTCGTCGTTGGTGAAAAGGGACGCACAGCTGCAAAGGTGCAGCAGTACGTTGAAGTAATGGATGAAGAGCGCAAGTTCTACAGGTGAGAAATACGTTGCGGAGCTTCCGACGGCGCGTTGGGAGTGGGGGTGTTTACAGTGCGACCTGTATCGCTTGAATCGTCTTAGATTTGGGGGGGAAGGCTTTCTCTTAGCTGAGACCCCTTGGCTTCAGACTTGTCGTTAGAAAGCGTTTTTGTTCGTATACCTTCCTGGTCTGCGCCATCTTCGTATTAATGTAGCTGCATTCAGCTAGGCATTTGGGTTAGTTTTCTGCTACTGGTTCTCCTTAGGCTACTGCAGCTTCTTGGAGACTGGCAAGACTATGGATCAATCATTATCTTCGTAAACAAGCAGATAGAAGCTGATGAGCTGTTTGCTGAACTGTTAAAGGTCAGCTATCCCCGACGATTCAGCTCCTCCACACTGAATAGGCAGTTTCCCTTGTGTAATTGGACACTGTTGCTCAATTGTCTGCACTTTTGTGTTCTCCAGCTTGACGCATCGCTGTCTGTCGTTGTGCCATTGTCTCATTGATGTAGTATGGCTATCAGGCACTTGTGCTTCATGGGGGCCAAGACCAGACAGACCGGGAGTTTACAATACAGGAGTTTAAAGTACGTGGTTGTAGCTTGGTCGCAAATTACTGTTACCGCATCGAAGGCATTGAGCGTCTCAGGATGTCTTACTCTACATTGTTTCCGTGTTGCTCTCCTCCAGGATGGCACCAAGACTCTGTTGATTGCGACGAGTGTAGCAGCACGTGGGCTCGATGTCCCGTCGGTTGTCCTTGTTATCAACTTTTGCTGTCCTTCACACATCGAAGATTACGTCCACCGTATCGGAAGGACAGGGCGAGCAGGGAACATTGGGGTTGCATACACGTTCATAACCCCTCAAGAAGCAGACAAGGCAGAAGAGCTTGAAGGGGTGCGAATGTGTCCTGGCCTAGAGTTGCCACTACAGCCCTGCAGTAGTTAGATGTGTAGCACTTCTAGCTATGACAATACGGGTGTTACGCGTTTTCCTTCCAGAGCAACTTGCATCATGAGAACGGGACTGTAGCCATTATGTTGCAACCTCGCAGACCGCTGTGCGCCGAGACATATGCTTATTATATGCACAAAGAGCGGTATGTATGTCCCATCGCACTCCTCTGTGTTTGCTGTTGTTTGACCTCCTCACCGGTGCAGGCATTAATCCAATCTGGCCAGACTGTCCCGCCGGCTTTGGCGGCGCTGAGTTCCGAGTTCCGTGTTCAGTGTAACATGGGGTTAGCGCAGAAGACCAAACGAGGCGGTTTTGGGGGAAAGGGATTTACATTTTCCATTACGGAAAAGAGTCGCCAACAGCAACAGATGCAACAAGCCAAGAAGGAACTGTCTGGGGCCAATGACTTCGATGAAGTTGAGGAAGTTGAACTGCTGCTTCAGAGAGATGACTTCTCGCCCCCAACGACTAATAATAATTCCCAGCTGGCGCTCACCAACACCATGTCAACAATGGATGCAGCAATGGCAGCGGCTGCAGCAGCAGCGGCAGCAAGAGGTGGCGGAGCCGGAGCGACGTCAGGCTCACTGCAGTCCGCAGTGGAGGCTGCCGCTGCGAAGGCGGCCTTGTTGGTAAAGCATCAGCTGGCTGGAGGTGACAACATCACCCAGCCGACGAGTTCGACAGAAGGTGTGGCGCGTGTCAAGCTCATTGCAAAAATACTCAAGTTGCAGGATGCTGAACTTGCGAAGCGACCACCATCCACCCCGCCGGCTCCGCCAGAAGGGCTACCACCACCTGGAAGCGAGAAGACCAAATTGACTGCAGATCAACAGGTACCGTATACCAACACAACGCTAGGTGCCACCGCATCTTGCAAATTGAATGTGTCTGTGCACGTGAAGAGCAGCATGCAGCTAGATCATTTTAATATTTTTTATGTACGTATCAATGGCGCGTTTGATGCTGTGCATCACGGGACTATGGGCACTTGCTGGGTGAGGCCGCGGAGGTCCTTTCATCGTACCGACATGCGTGGAGGTGGTGCGTGGTGAGCGTGCGACTACGTGAAGATGCCGGGTGGTCTTTTGATGGATGATTAGGGTGCTCTTTAGCATAGAGAAGATGCCGGCGGTGTTTCGTGCTTTTTCTTCTTGGAAGTGGTGTTGTGGCTCTGCTTGTGGCTACAATCACCTCGTAGTGCAAATGGGGGAGTACTCGCTGGGGCGAGCCCTTTCCTTTCAGACATTGTTGCCTGATTATCGAGAGCATTCTTTTCTCCTGGTTTCGCGTGATTGTGTGTTTGCAGGTGGACTTCATGCTACAACAGGCCCTAAAAGGACTTCCGGAGGCAGATCAAGCACAATACAAGGACAAGTTGCGTGAAGCGTACAAGAAACATTTGTCACCTCGTCCTAAAGTTCAGCAGAAAGCAGCGCCGGGCATGCAGCTAGCTTTGGCTAGTTCCGTTACAGGCCAGGCGCTGCCAAAAGACAAGGATCCTTTCATGGACGCGGCAGCGGAGGCGTTAGCTATTCTCAAGCAGGGCACAACCGCAAGCTCAAATCAACTCCAAGCAGCTCTTGACAAGATTAAGGCATTTAACGTGAGGACCTAGTTTAGCGAAGGACCTTCGCTGCGTAACCTTGCCTCCGCTTTGCAGTGCAAGGAGCTGTTGTAGCTGTCGAGTGAATCGTTATTGCTGAGTGATTGTGCAGTGTTCTTGCTGGAACAGAATTTCGAATATCTTGTTCTAAACCGCAGTACTCTTTGAATGTTCATGTGATGCGGGTGCAGGATTCAGCTGAGCTAGCGGCTGCGATCAGTAGCGTCTCGGCGCCTTCGAATCCCACTCTTGGCAAGGTGCCTGGGCTTTCTGACAGGGGATTCGTCTGTCCGGAGACAGGAAATTTTGTTGACGAACTTGAAATTAATGACTACCCGCAGGTGGCGCGGTACAAAATCACCCAGAAGGTGAGCCACACAGATCAGAGAGACTGTGTTTCTCACTGAGGGATGCGAAACTATTTTTTTAATGGGCTCCGTAGATATAACGTCCGCAGTTGCATGGCAGCCCCTCCGGGACTCCTCGCTAGTCGAGGTGTGCTGTGATACATCTGAGTGAATAATGATTAACGTATGAAAGCACATTAATGGAGTTGGCAATTCCATCATTTTTACTCGTACTTCGCAGGAATTGATGTCGCGCATCATGGAAGAGACCGGGGCTGTGTTATATGTAAAAGGTCAGCATGTGGAACCGGCGCTGAAACATCGTACGCAGCTTGCACCGGGCGTGAAATTCTTACATGTGGAAATCATTGCCCCGACGCCGATTCAAGTTCAGAGAGCCAGGTAAGTTTAAGTCTTTCCGTTGGACGTCACCGTTTCAACACTCGTTGTGCTGGAGCCTGTCGACCGCCTCTTGATGGTTAAACATCAATGTTGCATTCGAGGTAACCTCCATTCTCAGGCATGTTCTGGTGGCTGGTGTGGGGCTGTGGTGCAGGCATGCAGTGTACGAGCTGGTGGAGTCTATTGCGCTGAAGTCACTGAATCTGAATAGCAGCCAGCGCCAAGCGATGGGGCGGTATTCCGTTGTGTAGCAACCTTGTCTGCGCTCTGGCCGTGCAGTACGGTTGTGTTCCTAGGCCATCGCATTGGGCTTTCTTTAATGGACTGCGTAGGCAGTTAACGGCTGCAGCTGGGAAAGATCAGCTCTCGAAGTGAACCTAGAGAAGAGGCAAACAAATGAGCAGTGTAGCAGTTCTTCTCATGATCATTGCGCCTCCTTCCGTAGGAAGGGCGGCGTACACTTCGCCGCACAGTTGCATTGGGAGCAGATAAACGCAGCATGCTTCTTAGCTTTCACTTACTTGTATTTACATGGGGACAAAAAGCTATTGAAAATCTGGGAAGGCTCGAAAAGCTAACAAAGAACGCTCTCGTGGCGGCAGACGCCTAGGCGCTGTAGCATCGTCTTCGAGGTGTTAAGTGACACACGAAAGGAGTTTGCTAGAGCTAACGACTGTAACCTTCAGAAACATAACGAGAAACGAGTAGTCCGAGCTTATGGTGAAGCTGGCTTAGAAATATCAAGCCTTATATGGCTGGCACCCAGCATTGAGGCCCGTGTCGTCGTCTGTCGCGGAATGGGGGCGTATTGCAGTATTAGAGGATGCAAGCAACTTGCTGTCAGCAAGCCATTAGAATGCATAGGGGTTGATCCAAGGATGGAAACAATTGACCATCTCATTGACACTATATGAGGTTGGTTGAGGTCAGGGGAGCACCATTCGGCAAAAGGTGGTCCACAAATCAACTTTCTTTCTGACATGTGTGTTGATCCATTCGCTGAGCAAGCACAGGCTGGATCGGGTTGAAGTTCGCTCTCCTGTTCTTCACACGAATTTCTGTTATGATGTTGCATATCCAACCAACAACGGCGCCAACAACCCTATCCCGTTTTTCCTCTACTTGGCGCCCGCAGGGCGGCTCTACACAGAAGATTCCCTTACGAGCATAGGGAGCTCAGTAATTTTATCAGGACTCATTTGTTCGGTTTCATATGAGTTCTTGTGTTTCCAATAAGCAGGCTTCGAGAGTAATCGTGGATGGCTTTACCCACACTGGGAAAGGGTTGTTTCGCTTCAAAGGCGCCCAAGCACGAAACCGCATTCAATAGAGGTGGTCTTTTGCATCATATAACAGAGTATGGATTATTCTGTAGAAACATTGAGTAATGGACTACGCTTCCGAAACCTCGGAAGCCACCAAGGCCTCAGACAAGCGCGAAGCCTTCTGAGGTCACTTCTAGTATGGCATGCAGTCAGCCGCGCATCCAGCAGTTCCTCTGTTCCTCTAAAAAATTATGTTCGCATGCTCACTGCAAATTGATAAGAAGAATATGATAATAACAAGCTAAGAATCATCTGTCCCGCGGCCTCGTCCTTTTGAGACTCTTGTTCTCCGGTGTAGATTATGGTTGGTGGGCCTAGTTCGCCTCATGGGTCCACTATACACATTTGCAGTAAAGGCAACTTATCAATTTTAATGTGAAAAACTGCTTGCATAATCCTAGATATCCCCCCCAGGAAGGATCCATGCTAACCATCCTCCACGCAGCATGTGGTCATGAACAAATCCACGAGTGGTGCGGAAATCAGCCAGTTGTACCCTGTATGCGCGCACCCTTTTAAGCATGATCCAGTAGAAGGAAATATCCAGGGAAACGTCTGGTTTGCTTGACGGCGTGACCCTTACGGCCTATGCCCTGGCCATTGTGCTTACATCTTCGATCACTGTGCTACGTTCCGCGTAAACGTAGCTGCAGTGGTCTCCGCACAAATAACTGAGCAGGGATTGGCTATTGAGGATTTTGGGTGGATTTGGTAATTCTTTTGGCAGCATCGAACGAAAGTATGCGAGTCTATTTCACAACACGTCATTTGGTGATGTTTTAGGTTTGCTTGATTAAAGTAACAGAACGAAAGACATCTGGCTCTTTTCTCCCCATACCCATGGCATTGTAGAACATTTCTGCTACTCTGCTGAAGGTGGAATCTAGCCTACACCGGTTCCTTACCCATGAGTGCTGGGTGGGGAAGCGGATTTTCACCCCGTGATCACGTAATACCCGGCCAAAATGTAGCACTAGAAGCCGCTGAGGCCCTGAGCAACCGTAGCAACAATGCTTTGGACACTTGGGGCTCTCACCCCTCGCGAGTGGGCGACGGTGGCGAGCAGCCCGGGTGGGTCTCCGAAATCAAAAGAGAGCCTCGGAGGAGTTGCATTGTCTCAACTGGATCTCCCAGGAAAGCGGGGTCTCAGCATGTTCAGATTGGCTTTGGAGAAGATCTAGGCTCCAAGAGTGGGGAATCGAGGAGATCAAGTATACCCGAGTGCTTTCAGGCCACCATGAATCGGGCCATGTCGCATGTGAAGTTTGCGAGGGGGCGCTCACGTCGTTCTACATTCCCGCGGGACTCCGTGCTTGCATCTATTCCAACTTTTGATATAAGAGAACGTATGACGCCTGGAACAGCACGGGAGCTGAGACGTATTTATCAGCTGGAAGAGCCGGTGGACGAAGCTGTTTGGTCCTACCTCTCTTGGGTTGCAAGGAGTGAGGGGGTAGCCATGTGTGTTATTGCCCTATGGACTATTTGGTTCTCGGCTTTTTTTGTAGCGTTCTGCCGTGCGTATCCCTTCTCGCAGACGCTGCTGTACATAGACGTGGTTCTTGACTTAATTTACTTAGTCGGCGTTGGCTTGGAATTAAACATTAGCGTTATAGACAGGGAGCGCAGGACGGAAATCCAACATAGGGAAACCATAATCGACCTTCACTTACGCTCGGTTACGTTCTACTTTGATATTTTGTCATGCCTCATATCGCCATTCATGTTTGGAGAGAGTCGACGTATGTTTGGCCCCTCATCTACAGCGAAAACCGCGAGCTAACTCTCATCTGGATAGGAAAAGTATAATTTTAGTAGGCAGTACACTCGGGCACTCGGGCACTCCATTACCGTGTGTTATTTTGGATGTTTGGATCATTGTGTACCTAGGTGAGAGCGCCATTTTATTGTTAATGCTGGCGAAATACGTCCGCTTGCACCGCACCATTTGGTGGCCGCCTTGCACCGATAGGATTCGCCGTGTGCCTTGGTTCCAAGTAATATGGCTTATTTTCATTCTTGTCACCGTCAACCATCTTGTTGGATGCGTATTTTTCATGGTTGTTGAAGCTCAAGACCTCTGGGAGCGCCATGTTGCGCTGCTTGACCGTCAGTTGCCACAATGCCCTCCAGGAGGGTGTAATCCCTCGTGCGGTTCTTCCCTGTTTGTGGCTTTGTCTTCATACATAACTCAAAACCAGGACTATAGTATGAACTGTTTCCTGCAGCCCCCGTTGACGAATATGCATTTAGCTACGCTTACGGCATCAACTTTATACACGGACAGATATCTAAAGCAGACATTTTATCGCCCGAAGAGCTCATATTGGTGAGCGGTTCAGCTTTGTTTTATACTCCCTAGTCCCTTGAGCGTACAGCCGTCGACAGGAGGCTCCTTTAGTACCATGAAGTAAGATAAACAATGTGCCAATGTGCTGCTGGCCCTTCTTCAGTATTGCATCGTCGCTCCCTTCGGCACCCTTATTTCTGCCATGGCCTTTGGGGAAATCACGGTTTTCTACCAACGGTTAAACCTTCTTGAGGGGCAGCACTCCGACGATATGGCCTTCTCGACTGAAGCCATGCGCATATTACGTGTCCCTGCAGAGATGCAAAAGCGAGTGGATCAATACTTCCGGTAGGTAGAATCGTTCAGAATATATGCGATTTCGATCAAGTACGATGTCTGTGGGCCTCTTTTAAACTGACTGGTAGCTTAGGCCGTAGCACCAATGAAGGCAGCAGCAAAACGTGCGCGTGTTTGTTTTGGCTTGCGCAGGTATGTCCACTCTAGCAGGGACACATTTGCTCTAACAAAGCTCATGAGTTCGTTAAATGAACCTTTGTTGGAGGAATTAAAACTGCATCTGTACAAGGGTCTCGTCAGCAAGGCGAATTTTTTCAAGGCATGTTATATTGCACCTAATAGTAGTGGAGCCTATTTCTGCCTGCAGAATGTGTGCCTGCTGACAAGTACACAGGCTTCCCTAGTACACCGCGATTTGCATGTTTGCAATGTGGATTCTGATTTTTCAGCACTGTGACCCGGAGTTTACTAAGCATGTCGTAATGAGACTTGAAGACAAGATCTACTCTCCAGGAGACTACATCATTCGCGCTGGGCAGGAAGGAGACTGCATGTTCTTTATTATAAAAGTATGTACTTCGTCCTCCACCTTTGACCATTCTCGGCTTCATTCTTTTCTGCGTGTAGCGGAGTGGCACAAGCTTTCCTGATGCGAAAAAGAGCTTGGGAAAACGCAATGAACTGTTGCTGATGTGGCGGCAAACAGCCTGTAGGTCCTTAATTTGCCTGTGCTTGCATCTTTCTTCTAGTGGACCCTATTGGCTAAAATCGTCGCGTTAATTCAAACCGAAGGTTGTCGTACTTTCCTGCGTGGTTCAGGGCTACGTAGAGGTTCTTTCCGCTGAAGGTGACGTCATCATGACTAAGTCTGGTGGAGATTACTTTGGAGAGCTTGCCCTCCTAACAGTAGGTGAGCTCTGGTACATTCGGAGTTGGCTGCCAAAAGTACGTTTTCCGATGTTACTACTTGAAGACGTACAACCTGCCTCTGCTTACATCTTTCTTATTCTTTCTCACGCTGTGCACTAGGCACCAAGCGATCGGCGACAGTGAAAGCAAAAACATTTACCGCATTGGCGCGGCTCTCCGCTGAGCACTTTGACGAAGTACTTGTTCGATTTCCTCACGAGTTAAGGAACGCATTTAGAGGCTTTGATTTGATGGCTGGAGAAGTAAGCAGACCTCGTCACCGAACAGCAGCTACCAAAGAATGGAAGAAAAACAACCCTGCCCCACGAGATAACATAAGAGAGCACATAGTGCTTATAGGCCATTTGGGATTGAGCATTTACTCTTCAAACACCTAAGGCTTCCACCGAAGTCAGCATGCAATAGTTCCGAAGACATGCTTGCTCCCTGTCAGTGTGTGCTTCCTGCGTAGGACCTTGACTCAGCTTTTGAGCAAGCACAAAGACGTATTCACTACCGATACAGGCTTATAAAAGGCCTCGATCCACCTGACTTGCCAGAAGAGCGAATCCAAGGGCAAGAATGATCCAATGCTTTTTCCTAATGTCCCCGGCGACGATACCCTCTGTGTACAGTTTGTATTCTCAGAAGAGCCGTTTAATGCAAGTGGTGGCGCATCCCTAAATACCTGCACTGCCATAGGTTTTGTAGTACCAGAAGAGATTCCAGTTGTTAGACTCGAATCGCTTGACCACGTCGACGCCACAGCAACGGAGCCGAACTCGAGGATTGTTGACGGTAGAGGTGATGCATTGGCCATTCGCACCTCCCGCCTCAGTAGATGTCCCATATTGCGCCAGACACAGCTTGTCGCCACCTTACCAGTAGCTATCTCACTAGAAATAAGGGTGGAGATGTTCTCGCAGGAGCTCCACTGGCTCTCTACCGATGGCTTTATGGCTTCCCAAGATGCTAGTTCTGCCTGTCCCCCCTGTAGCCTCCAACGAAACTCTTGACATGTTTATCTCTGTGAAAAGTAGCTTTTACTCCGCTCGCCCCTTTTGGGAAGACTAAGCCAGTTGGAGAGTTGGCAATCGTGTTTTGGTACTGCCATTAAGGCGGCACACCCAGCAGGCAATGGGTGTAGCAGGCTCAGTACACCAATCTAGTTCAATTAGGGGACACACGAGAAACTGTCTCCAGTTGGTCGGACACAACCCTTCATACTGATGTGTGAAGGTAAGTGCAAATTACCCTTCACATATTTTATTATCATGGCAAACTTCATTCCTGACCCAGGGCACCATTGCTGCGCTGCATAACCTCACATGTTGCGTTAAAACGTGCCAACTAACTGTGGGGCGCCAAAGAGCAAACGCCAGTTCCCTTAGGGGGCGAAATGCACGGTTCGAAGTGCACCTCCCTGTTGTAGGTATATGTATTATCAGGAAGCATAGTTTCCGGTTACGATTGCGAGGTAGGGCCTTCCAGCAACCAGCTTTTAGCATTGTCTCTGTGTGTCAACTATTTCCTGAACTTGTTCTAAATATGCCATAGATGTAGATTTTCGGGTATGGCTAACGCTTTCTCATCAATGCAACCTGCATTGTGAGCCTTCACTGGGGGCCACTGTTAGATCCCATGCGTGCTTCATTCTCTTACTGTTTAGGGGAACCTGGCTGTTGTAGCCATATAGAGAATTTTAAAGTATATATATTTGAGGTGAAAGGACCTTCCAGCAACCAGGCTTAGCATTGTGTTCGTCTGCCGACTATTTCCTGAACTTGTTCTAAAGATGCCAAAGCTGTAGATGTTCGGGTATGACTAACCCTTCCTCGTCAATACAACCTGCATTGTCAGCCTTCACTAGGTGCCACTACTAGCTCCAATGCGTTTTTCACTCTTTAACGGTTTACTGGGACCTGGTTGTTGTAGCCATACAGAGGATTTTGCAGTAAAGATATCTGAGGTGAATTTCTAGCTCGCAGTCTAGCTCCTTAGTATTCGGAAAAAGTCTTCTTCTGTCACCTGTGACGACCTTCCACGACATGCATGTGCAAGCATTTCTCGAAGCTCCTCGTCCGACAGCTTCTCCCCTAAGTCGACAGAGGCTTTCTTCAAGTCGTCCCAAGTGATGACATCCTTTCCATTTGCAAGCGCCAAGAAACCTGCACATGCGCAACGGTTCTATTGCTGGGTAGTTTGTGAGTTTATGTTGCAGTCCACGCAGGTGACACCCACAGATATTGTACCAGTCCCTCCTCACCTTTGCTGAGTTGCTCTCGAGTGGGCTTTTCGTTCATTTTGATTTTCATAATTTCCAGAAAGTCATTATAGTCCAGCTGTGCCAAAGAAGGTTGTCCAGCACCTTGAGCCGCTGCTGAACCACAAACCGTGTTATCGAAAGACGCATCTAGCAAAAAATTATGTCATCTGCACCACTTCCCCTCCTACGGTTGTATGGGGCATTTTTCTGCGGTGTGGAACGCTAAATGCTTTTTGACAAGATAGAAGCTCTGCCAGAGCTTCAACCTTGTCGGGGAAGCTGTTTGCTTGTTCTTGTACGCTCACTGTTCCTCTGTTTGTCCATTCCGTCAGTGCTTCCCGCGTACTTCTTGTTTCTTTCTACCTCTGCTATCAGCCGCTTGAGCTCGTCTCTCGATGGTTCAAAGCCTAGGGCTCTTAACGCCACTCTCACCTCCTTGGCATCAATGGTCCCTGTGCCCTCGACATCGAAGAGGTCGAATGCTTCCTTTATATCTGCTCGTTGTTGCTCAGTTGGCTCTAGCCGGGGCCTTCGAACTCCCTTTCCACCCTTATTTTTTGCATCCGGCATTTTGGCAAAAGACCTAGCCTCAGGCGGATAAATAAGGTTCTCGACTGCTGTATAGCAGGTCGTATGTGTCGGATCTCAAAGATATTAGAAGCTATTTTCAGATCTAAAACGGTCCTAGGCTGCCGGATCAGGTGCCATCAACGAATTAACATGAAAAACTCCATGAGGATTTGCCCATGCAAAACCTCCAGTTTCACGCCAACAGCAAGTTGGGGAGTGACAGGCCGTATTCCCTAGACTAAAAACATCCCTTCCACAGTAAATTATCGAGAATATTTCTAGGGTACCTAAGTTCTGTATTTTCCCCTCTAGAACAAGTTAACGTTGATACCGTGGGGTCACTCCAGGGACAGGCGATAATCTGTGTGGAAGCATGCCTTGGGCAGCAGCTAGATCTCCCTCAGTGGCAGATGCTTCGAGGAAAAGACACGTTCTATTCCCTACAGGCATTTAAACAGGGACATGTGCAATGAAGCCACGTCTGCACAGGGATGGTTGATAGTGCACAGCCGCTGCGTTTTCCCTCCTCTGGCACGACGGATTGCCTCAGTTCGAACTCAAAATTGTTTTCTCTTCCGCAGCAATTGAGACAGATTTCCTTCCGAATCCACATGTGCACTGTCACGTGAGTGGCTTCAACTGCGAACGATGCTGTCTGCTAGTCCTTCGCCGTGCGTTGGGGGCCCCAACCAGTACCCGCAGACCACCAAACCGCAATACCTTGTCTTATATTTCACTCTAATGGCCAGCCATCCTTTTCAAGCCGATTCAGTGTGATTGAAGTTGTTTTTTTAAGCAACAAATCCCCTGAATTGTTGCAAGGATAGTGCTAGGACAATCGCTTACTTGATAATTTTAGCTACCGTAGCGCGCGCTGGTTGGAAGCGAAAGGGAAGCTCATCGGCGAGTCCCGAGAACAAGGATTTTTGTCTTTTCCCATTGAACTTTAGGAATATAGCAGTGGTCTACCTACAGGTCCCCGGCGTCTCTTGCAGTGCGAGCAGCCCAACGTTTGTCTCGGCGATCAAGGATTCCCTCTTTTCCGGGTCTGTTGAGGAACGACCGTTTGCCTCCTTCCTACTAGGACCACTCTGCTTCTAGTTTTTCTGTGATTAAAGCTGAGAGGCCATAAGCAGGAGAGCCGCTCGTGGCTTCCTAGACTGTAGAGCTGCTGCTCACCAGACGCCGGCTTCGTACTCGTTCGCGTGCGGCAGCTGCATTAAATGCTAAAATTGTGAATATTTTAGTATGACCAGCTGTTACTGGAATAAGTATTTTGGTGGAAATGTTGAACGAGTACGTGGCGGAGTTCCACAGCCTTCGTGCGGAACTGGAGAACATGCTAGACAGCGCTGCATCAAGAGGAGATTTATTTGTAGCAACAGATTCCAAGCTGAGGGAAATGAAAGGCAAGTTTATGCAGCACTTCATGCAGAATGCTCGTGATTGTTCCGCACGCTGAGCGCAGGTGGCTGTTTATGGGGCATCTGCTCGTCTCTCTGACTGTGGAATATGAGTATATTTAATTTCATGCATATGTACGTTTACTTAGAAGTAGCTTTCAAAGTGGGCGTAATAGAGCTAATAATAAATGTTCACTAATTTGAGGCACATGTCTATCAGTTATAGAAGAAATTAACTGCCAGAGATAACCAGTCATTATTGCTATAACAATTGCTGGCAATTGAGAACCCAAATTAGACGAAACAGCCTTGTCCAGATGTCCCTAAGACGCCAGGTGTGCAACATCAATATGACTTTATCAGTTGCATGGTGAGATTTGGTGTGTACTTCCGAATGAAACTTTGTACTTCACCATCAGTGGAGGATCATAGATGAGAGTTTTCGACTTTCTGCAGACTGCCTCGGGGCATTTGAAATGGAGCTCAGTTCCATGCCTCCAGCTCAACGGAGCAGCCATCTAAACCAACTTCAAACATTCCGTGATGAGTTCTCCAGGCTTCAGCGCAGGTTTGTGTTACGCCTGCAAAAGGATATGACGCGTGCTGGCAGTGTAGAAGTTGAACTGCGGTTTGTTGCCCATTTCCCATCTTACCTGATCCAGTGATATTGCTTGCCGGTGACGGTTGTTGTTCGTTGCAGGTGCCTTTTCGCGACTAATCGTGGGCACGAAGCATCAGCGTCCGCAGAGCTAAAACGCGGGACCCAAGCACTTGAAAGGCTGAACAGTGCAAATATTCAGGTAAAGCTTTGCCCATTCCGTGCGTGGCATTGCTCGCTACGAAGAGAACGCATAAACCACATCAGCTGTTTGCGAGTTGGTGTGTACACGTGCAGCTTGGCAATGCGCGGAAACTCGCTGAGGAAACCGAGGAGGTTGGCGCGAACATCCTGTGCAACTTGTACATGCAAAGGGAAAGCATCCAGCGCGCGAATCTCCACGCAGAGCAGACAAATTCAAGCCTACGCGAATCAAGTTCCCTAATATCGAAGATGGGAAAGTGGTGGAGCGGTTTGATTGGATAGTGCAGCAACTGTGCAAAGCTATGCAGTGCTTTTCCTTTCTTCCCCGAGAGTTTTGCTTATATGCCTTCACCTGGGATGCGGCTGTGTGTGTGTCTCGGTCTCAATCAGTGCGCTGAATCGAACCGAATGCGTGTGTTATCCGTTCCGTACCATTTTGGAGGCTCTCTTGTTCCCCCCCAGTCGCTCTAATTTGGCCAAGTGCTGCCTTGTAGAGAGCCATGAGATGCCTAAAAGTGAATACAGTTACCCCTTCAGGGTGTACCACGCCAGTAGTGTTCCCAAGGCGCAGCAATCGTCCCGCCGCTGGTAGTACACAGGATACTTTTAGCAGTTGGTGGCCAATGGTGGAAAGACTGACACAGGACTGTAATATAAGTGGTTTACTCCCCTGCACCGGACTCGGCCTCATTCTTTGCATGTTGTAACTTAAGATACCATGATGGTGTTGCAGAACACGAAATATTAGAGCCGTTCCGGCAAGTTAGTGTAATTGTACATGCAGGATACAATTAAACAAGCAGCATCAAGCACTATGGCTGCAGGGTACATCTCTTGAAGCAAGGCAGCTTGGGTTAAACAGTCGTAGGTTGGGTAACTAGTCGTCAGCATGTACACGTGGCCACTGCATTGAATACAGTTAGGGCACGTGGCGGGGAAGTTTACGTTTTAGAGGGGGAGCTTTGCGTACTCTCCGGTGACTGGCTGTTGGCCGGCGTCGTACCTACCGAGCGGTCCAGTGAGGCCAGTGGGGAGCAAGTGACACAAACTACATCCGTAGACCGGTGGTAAACTCTGGTTACGAATATGAAGAGGCGTTCTGAAGTCTAACAACCGAGGTAAATGATGTGCTACCATGCGCGGAAAAAAATGCGCATTCGAGCGAGGTTGCAGGACGCTTACGGGATAACTCTTCAGATTGCACAGATGAGCAGCGGAAGTGTCAAGAAACCAGTTGATAAACCATCTACTTTTACGTGTTCAGTTGCTGTCTTTGGGGTATTTGTATTGGAACCAAGTGAGTGAAATGGGTGGGCAACACCGGTGGTCACCATTGGCGTAGTCGGCAGCCACACACCCAGTTACACGCAGTGAATGTCCGTCCTGCAGGAGGAAGCCTTCGTCTTTTTCATTCAAAGGCAGCTGTAGTGCTGTCTTCACAGCTGAAATTTCGATGGAAAACAGCCTGTTGTCTAACACGGCCAGACTGTGGAGGCTCGTTCTCTTGCCAAGCAGGTGCTTTCCGTTCAGCAAGGAGGCGGACGACGCGCTTGAATGTTGGCCCATCGCATACTCAAAACATTTGGCGTATCGTGTGTTGAAACTCCAGCTGCAGAAGAAGTTTGTGAATTGTCTTGCTGGTTTTCGTGTCAACTGTGAATTGGGTTACAACCCTAAAAAGGGAACCCCCAACATTCCCCGATTCCATCCACAGTGTTTATAGCCAATAATAGCGATAACATTAAGGAAGGTTGAAGGAAGAAACACCGTCAGCGGCTCAGCCCTGAACATCTGCTCACGAAACTGTGACTCCAACGGCGTAAGGACGGAAAGTTATAACGGCACGTGCTCCAATGATGCACTGCAGCTTACCAAAAACGGGAGAATTTCAATCCCTTGAAGCAGTGGATGAAGAAGTCGAAAATATGCCAGTGTTTGTATCTCCAATACCAATCCACCCAATCTCCACCCTCGCCAGGGTTTCAACAGTAGGTGAGCAACTTGCCTCAACGGATCCAGAGGCACTACTTCCCGCATGGAAGCGGCAGCTGCGGCGTTCAAAGTCAAACGAATCAAGAAAACGAATCCTACACTTTCTCATCCCTGGAGTCAACAGGAATGCCACCTCGGGACAATTGGATTCAAATGATGTCGATGGCCATTGGATGACCCAGAGCGCTAACAACTCTTGTAAACTGAACCGTGCTGACGATGCTGCAAGCGCAGCAGCTCTAGCGGCAGCTGTTGCTGCCACTGCATCACCGAGAATGAACGATGCAACCCACGCATTGCTTCATACGGTGGCTGGGGCAGCTGGGGCCGTCGTAGCCATGGCTGTAGTTTACCCTCTTGACTCGCTACGTACCATCCAGTCCGTCCAAGGTGGATCCGCCTGGGACGTTACAAAGCTTCACCTGCGTCACGGCGGTTGGAAGCGGTTATACCGGGGGATGAAGGCAGCTCTTGCAGGTGTTATTTTTAGCTGGGGCACGTATTTTTTCGTCTACACCCTCGCAAAACAAAAGGATAAGAACCGGTGAGGTTCCAATTGCCTATTGAAATATGTCAGATGTGTAAGCTTTTCTCACCGTCCTAGACAAATTTCCTTTTAGCGTAAGCGTTTTACTTTTTATGCCACAGCAGAGGTCCAAAAGCCAAGACGGGCACAAATCTTCCCATGGCGATCGGTGCCGGAATTTGCTCCACTGTCATAAGCAATCCCTGTAAGAGTTAAATAATTCTGTAGTAGGGTTTTGCAAGCATGCATTCTGCATAATGAGGAAATGGGCAGATGCTTGAAATGCTGTAGATTGAAAATGAACAGGGCTGCGTTCTCTTGCAGTTTGGGTGGCCAATACTCGCCTTAAGGTAGACTTCTCCGCAAATTCCAAACAGCAGGTAAGTTGTAGTGTGTTCATTGGCATCCACAACAACTTATCGATGCAATACTGTACGTAGAAGCAACCTTGGCCAAGCAGCTCAGCCGTATGCACCCCTACACTGCTTCCCCGAGTGTCTTTTCTTTGGATAAATTCAGGGCATCTTCAAGATGCTGATAGAGATACTGCGCAAGGAAGGATTTCGTGGATGGCTTGCGGGGATTGTGCCGGCCCTAGTTCTGGTGTTAAATCCTGCCATTCAATTCACGCTATACGACCACTTGCGAGCTAAACTGATGCAGCTAAAACAGGTTCGCTTGTAGCCTCCAGTGACAAACCAAACCTTCAATGTCTACTGCCAGTTTTTACTTTGCAGTCGTCGTCTAAGTGTTTTTTGGGGTTGCTGTCGTAACAGAGATGGCGAACCGCCTCCCGAGAGCCATCCTCGAATTCACTCAGCAGCCAGCACAGCAGCACAGGATCCCTTGTTTCCGATAGGATGCTGCGAATCCGCGTTACACCGGCTGAATCGTTCCTCATGGGTGCGTTTCCGTCTCATAGGATCTTATATGTATCTGCATCTAGACATCCGCCTAGTAATGTTGTGGCCCACCACTTGCGCTCCATGCAGCACAGTAGTATCCCGTTCGAGAGTGGGGTTGACAACTGGTCTGCGTTGGCTTAGGACTAGCCGCAAAGCTGGCGGCGACTCTAGTAACTTACCCATATCTGGTTGTCAAGACGCGAGCACAAAGCAAAGTATATAACGTTAAGGACTACTCATGTAAGCAAGTCTTTGAAGTTGGCAGAATTTGCCAGGTCTGCTCTGGTGAACGGCAAGGTGCGGTGGGTACAACGGTAATTTCATGACTGTCCAGCACCTGGCACGGCATATGCTATTTTCAGTTACTGTGTATACTTCTCTGCGTCTGTCGCAGCCAGCGTGCGGAGTCTTATCATGATCCTCGAGACGGAAGGGCTGTCAGGCCTCTTTGCTGGCCTGCCTTCGAAGCTAACGGCCACCTTGTTGTCATCGGCGATAATGTTCACAGTGTATGAGCAACTACTCCCCCTAGTTGTTCTATTGTTTAGGTCGCTTAGGGTACCCACCTATCGTAAGAGAGATGTCATCACACAGTCGGACTAACTGAGCGGCGTACACGAGGCAAACAGGTCACCCGATTCCCCAAAGCAGCTTACATAGTGCCCAGGAAATCCTCGAGGAGGGAAGGAAGAATTGATATGCCCTTTCCAATATTGGAGAACTGCCAGCGATTTCTACGCTCGCAAGCGCGTCTGTCAGCGAATGCTCGTCGCCGGTTTGAGCATGCATTCGAAATAAGTAGTACAGTACGCCACCAACGCAGCTAAATACTGCAATATCCACCAACAATCACGACTTCCGGGCTAGGGACAGTAGTGGGCGCCACGCCGCCCGCAAGAATCTTCTTAGTGTCTTGCTCAGCAAAACGGTCCTGCCCGTTGCAAGTTGCATTCGTGATCTACATTCAGAGTGTGGTGGAGCCAACTAAGGAAAAAGGATAGGTTCAAAGCTTAAGGTAATTCCTGTCCACAGAAAACTTCCACAAAGCGCAGCGGCGGCAGTAACCCACCCCATGCCGTAGCTGCCGGGGGGCGCAGTCCAATGACAACGCCCCTTACGCACGAGTTAACTCAGAAGAAGAACCCCAGGATCTTCCCTCCGGTATGCTTTCTGCGGGCTTCCTCATGGTCCATGATGCCGTACGCCGTCGTCAGCACCAAGTGCCCGAACTGGCGAGAAGGCAGCAAATTGGAGCAGTATTTCTCAATGTTCGCTACTGTCACATCGTACCTGAAGGCGTGCCACACAACAATGTGCCGTCGCTCAGCTGCGGATGCCTGTTCAACAGGAAAACAGTGCACTTCGGAGCATACTCTCAGAGTACCAAGTAGGACTAACGGTAGCGATGGGCTCTGGACTTAAATGAAGTTACCTCGGGCTGATCACGCCGCACTTGTTGATGCGGCCCAGCAAGTCCACCACAATCTTCTTAGAGCGATGGTCATCAACAATCTCGAATTCGCCGATGTAGCCACGTCTCTGCATGCACTGCAGAAACTTGACCACCACCTTGCTCGAGGGCCGAATAAGCACCTGACGGCGTCCCCGCTTCTCTGCGTTGACGATCGTCTTGAGGCAGTCGGCTAAAACGGACATGCGCACCATCTGAAGCAGCGAAAAAGCAAACACGCACAAAAGCATTGTTTGATTCAACTAACAGAAATGTTCGAGAATTACCTCTATACACAATTCACAAGACCTCACGGTGGCAACGAAATGTTCATAGACACACAAACGTGCGAGCATGATCTCCCCTCGACTAGAGGCCGTGGCAAAACTGTTGCCCATGTCTTTCTCAATCGCAGTGGAGACCAGTACTGCAGCGCCCTTCCAATCTTCGATACAACTAATCCCCCGTATATCCGGCTGTCGTTCAAAGGTCCCGAGCTACAACCCGCAAATGCACTCTCCCCAGCCCCATCGTCCCCATGGGATGACGCAGCAAAGAAATGTACGTGACATTCACAAACAGTCCGCAAAGACTCCAAACAAACATAATCTGACGTGATTTCTATCGACAGAAGTCACAAAACACCCTAGAACAGTCTGGTCGACAGCACATCTGCTGATCAGCAGCGCCCCTCTCAGGGGGCCGGCATGATTGCCTACGGCTCAGTGACCTACTGCTGTGCACGTGAAAAAAAGTAAAGTGGCTCTTTATAAGAAAATCGGCAGCTGAAATTAGGCGTAAAATGAAAACATGCAAGTACCCCACACTTCCGCAAAGCATGCCTTCGGCTGATCTGCGAAAACCAGGTGATTAAGATCCGTGAATCACACTTGCCTTCACTAGTTCATTGATAACGAGAAGACGCACGTGCGAAGGCCAGACCGCAAAAAGTTTACTCGCTCATAAGCCTGCTACGCCATGTACCGCAATGGCTTCATCACAGCCAATTCAGCCCCGTACGTGGGGCGTGAAGTTGCACCCCGCAACCGAACTAAATATGGGGCTTGACGGTTGGTTAGAAAATAAATTCCCATTATTGCCATAGGAGAAAATCATATTTTTGCGTTCTGAATAATGCAATTGGGCATGCAGAGTTTTGAGCAGCGCTCATTCCTTCCCGTGGCGCGCACGCGCACGTCAGCATTCTTTTGTGTGTTTTGTATGGGGCGGGTAGCCTTTTGCAGGACCCAACGAATTGCATTTTAGGCCGAAGAGCATTATTTTAATTATTTTCAGAAAGTATGGCACCCTTCATATTTCCAGTCGTCCTGCACAGTGACCCATCCCCCTATGGCTACGCATCTCGGCTTGCAGCGCAATTCAGGGATCCTTATCCGAAGACTACTATGAATTGCAGTAGACGCAAAAAGCCTATGATGGTAGTTCCACAAGTGGGAATGACCTTATTTCGCAATCGCCAAGGCGTCCTGAGCTCAGCTCGGAAGCGCCTGGCAGAGGCTCAAACGCCTGGGGGAGGCGATGCGTCCTGCCATTTGTTGGACAGCACCTTAATGCAGTTCAATGTGAAAGAAAGCCAAGTATACAAAAACGCAGAGGCCCTCTATGCTTTATTTACAAGCAGTGTATATAGCTGTAGGGAACGTTTGCTAACCGCCTGTTTATCAGTATGTGTTGATAGTAGGTTTGGCATGTTCAAATATACCTTCCAACATCATATGAGGATTGGGCATCTGATATACCCTCACTCAAGCACCTCTGACCGTTGTATGGCAGCATCTGCCTTTAATATGGCTGGGTTTAAATCCCTCGTTTAGCTTTGCAGCCCAGGCGACCGTGGGCGATGTTTGCTGCGGCGCACACTTCCCTTCCGTGCAGGAATGGCCCCAGCATCTATTTAGCGAGTTGCTTTTGGAGGCTGATGAAGATCTGGCTGTGCTGATTCTGCACCGAAGACAACTTTCAGGCCTGCAAAATCCGCTGGACGCTGGTGTGCTCGGGCATGAGGTTTCGATGACGTTGCTGTGTTTGCCGCTTCAGCTATTTCTCGCAAATACCGGTACAGAAAGAAAATGGTGGCGCTCTGTGGCACTGCAGGCTATCCAGAAAAGAAAAGCTGTTGTGCGGGGGGTTTAATTCAGGTCACCCTAATTACAGTATGGAAACTAAATACCAACGAAAGAACCGGAGCACAGGGAATGGGAATTTTTTGCATTATGAAAAGGCATTAATTACAGAATATTTGAACAAAACTCAATCTCGAGCTGAACGGTTCCCACCAGTGCCTGCAGCAGTTGCCGAATAGACACGGATGATCTGGCGATGTGCGCTACGAACGAACGATCCTCCGGAAGGCAATAGAGCCGACCCCTTCAGCTTAATTTCCTTGCGTTCTTTGGTACTTACGAATTGAATCAAGACTGCTGAGAACATCGGTCTTTTCCGGTTGTGTTGCTTCACCACGACGTTGGTGGCCCCTTATGTCGATTTAAAAGGCGAGCATTAAACGAAGGACTCTACAAATTGAGGCCACGTAGAGGTCATACGCCAACGTATTGAAGCGAAAGGGAGCAGCAAAATATCCTGCCCGTGCGGTGATCTTCTTCGGCTGCTCGAAGTCCTGCTTGCGAGGGAGAGCTGGCGAATCCACCAAGCATCGGAATTTCACCTATCGCCTGTTTTGAGGGTAAGGGCTGAAAGCTGGTTGCCGCAGTCTTTATTCTGTCGTTCCCTTGCACCCTCGTGATGCTGCGTGCTGTACACAAAAGTGGCTGTTGACGCTAATATGCGGCTAGCCTCCAAAAGCCAGATCTACCGTTAAGTAAACCAAAGGTGTAGAAACTAGGGATGCCGGAGAGCAACGACTAGAACAGTCCATATTTATAATCCAAACCCTTTGTGCACAAGTGAGTGAAATAAAGAATTTTGAGGTGTTCTCCTGGTGTTAAGAGCCAATACTGAATCAGTGTGTGACTGCGTTCGGCTGCTGCACAGTGATTTGTTGTGGCTATATTATGGCTTATGCTTCGTCCGGTATCAAGATATTCCGGTCGCTACAGCAGCGCGTGTGGCTCATTGTAGAGCTTGAGGACATGTTCCGTTGCATGGGATGGAGAGACTGAACTTGATTCAGCTTGACGAATCTCCTAACCATTGATCTCGTCTCCACCTGGGGAGGGGGATCCTGATCAGTACCCATTGCACACGAGAAGTGAAAGACTGATATTTGAATGGAATTGGGGGGGGGGAATTGGGAAAGCTTTGTTTCTGTATGTAGTATATTTACTTGGAAGCGTTTTCGGTAGTGCTCACACCCGTGAAGGCTGCGGCCAGAATGTAGGAACGCGGTCCATTACCCTGCTCCCGGTGGGCGGGAGGAAAGCAACAGCTTAAAGCTTATAAGCTTCGCTCAGTGAGAGGCTCTCCTGATGTGCGGATAGCACTAAGAGCTCCTGGAAATCACTCTAAACAATGCAATGCTACTCGGTTAACAGATGTCCTCGACTTCTAGTCAAAGGGCATCATTAGCTGACGAAACAAGCAAAAGTACTTGACATGAAAGTTCTCCAAAAGTACTAGACCTACTCTCCAGCCACCAGAATTCCATGTAGCAGCTGCACAAGGACCTCGGGCTGGTGAGGAGATGAGGCAACCTCTCATATGTTGCAGTACTCCTTGCTTCACGTTGTACTGGTAACCTCAGGGGTAAGCATGGCCAGGCCCCCTGCTGCTGCACGCACTAACGCCTTGGAAGATTGTTAAACAATTCCTTTGGTCTCAGTAGCAAGCCAGTGCTCAAGTATAAATACTCGTGCCAACTCCAGACAGGCCATGATCCAGATCACGCCACAGGGTCCTCCACGGCTACTCGAAAGGAAGCCCATACAAGGAAGTACTCTCACGAATTGCACGAAGAAGAGTGACACGAGGGTATTTATGGGCGTCAATTTGTGTCGCGGTAGGCATGACATATTGCAGAACACTTCCGGTTCCCTTCACAGGGTTCTAAAGAAGGAGAGCATTTTTCCCCGAGCGGGGAAGCAGTAGTGCCCAACACTTCACTGAGCTCGGAATGTGAAAATAAATTTGGTTTATGCGGAAGAACAAGAAAACTATGCACGAACGAGATAGGACAAGATACTGTCTGCCACAGTGCTAACAAGGCTCCTGCTGCCTGTGAGAGACCTCGCGCCCAGCGCACGTGTACAGTCCCCAGTTCTATTTATGTAGAGAGCTCTTCGCCTTTTTAGTTGAAGTATCTCGAATGCTTATATGCTGAAGGGTTTTATACACGACTTAACTAGGGTTCGCACCTAATGTGGGACTAATATTTTAGTGATATGTAGTGGCTGGAGGAACAAGCGACCTACCAGGAGGGTGTACCTCCCACCCACCCGTTCGTGATGCTCAAAAGCACCCAAGTGCACTCTCGCTAGAAAAACTGCATTTAAATGACACGACGGGGTTCGTTAGACTCAATTTATTGAAGCGCTACCCTCCGTCGGCGCGCTCTGAAGTTGTTTACTCTTCTTCTCTCAATTTGACGGTGCTCTTTGCCGCTGCCTGCAGGGTGCAACTACTGTCCCTGAGCAGCCATTGAGGGACATAGCTTCTCCATCTCCAACTTTGTAGAATTGTCTTTGAAGCCTGCATTCTCCAGGAGCTTCCTCCCAACTGAACATTTGGGTCCGGGGCGCCGGAAACGTATCTGGAACCGCCCCGGGACATCTCCCGACCGCTGTGGACTGCCAAAACGAACGCCCGAGCTTGGCAAGTACCAGAGGATCACTGTGCTTGCGATTTGCATGTTACCTTCCCCTTGACCAACTTGTCTACTCTTTTTTTCCGTCAGACACAGTGCGGCGCACTGATCCTGTCTCACTTGGATTACAGTCCCCAAGGAGCGCCCCCTCCAGGTGAGGTGAGGATAGAGGGAGCCCACATTATAACAAACACGATTTGCGTACTACACTAATGCAGCATAAGCTGGCCGTGAATCTGCGAAGGCGAACTAATTTAGAAACTGGCATTGTTCATGACTTGGTAGACGTGAACAGCGAAGTGGGCTCGGAATCCAAGCGTGAATCCGAGATAGAGGGTTGATTTTGCCATCTTCAATAGACTGGATGGGCAGATATGGAAGGATGAACAGCTGCCGAAGGAGTGCTTTTCCTGGTTTCACCTGAACTCTAAGTTGAATTCTCATTGAGCGACACTAAGGCTACACTGTTCACTGCACATGAAAAGATATTATTGTTCTCTTGGCAGCTCCTTTTTCCTGCAGATAAGCTAAAATGTACCTTGAAACGCTCCGCAGGTGCAGGTGCACGCGAATGGTGCTTTAGTGCGACATGTTAACCAACTCCCGGGTGTGTGGTGTCGCAGGCATAGGCTGTAGGGCCGTTGGGTCATTTCAAAAGTGAGCGTCTGCTTGTTATTTCCCGACAGACACGATGGCAGTCTTCAGGTCAGGCGCTAGGTGGGCGGACTTGTCTGTTGATTCATCCAGTTGCAGCAAAACCGTTCCCGGAAGCACTGCACAAGCTGCACTTCTATTGCAGGCCGAACAAGCCGAGCAATCGTATGCCCCAGACGGGGCTGCTGCCCTCCCTGAGTTCGAAAACAGTCAAGCAGGAATTAACCTGTTTTTAAAGGAAGTTGATCTAGGTGGGGAGGATTCCAGCAAAAACGGAAACTCTTCTGGCCCAGGAGCAGAGCACGTAGCGGCTGCGTGTTCATCAGACAAGCCAGCCTCTAGCAAGCCAAGCCCCGAGGAGGACGATGGAGTCGCTGCGAAGATGCCTGGGTTCAGGGGGTTGCTGGTGAGCGTTCCAAACGACGGGGCTAGTGCGGGTGCAAGCGACGACGCCTCTAACGCTGGCCGGCGCGAACGGAATGCGGCTTCTAAGATAAGTGAGACAGCTGCGCTTACGCCAGCTAAAAGAAATAGAAGAGCCTCTGGAGCCCCCGACGGGATTTCGAATACGGTTGTTGGAAATTCAGAGGCGCCCGCAGAAGATGGATCTGCATCACCAGCTGCTCCGGATGGGATGTCTCAGCGCTTCGCTCAAAGTAAAAGGCGCAAGTCTGCTTGCTCTCGCCGTTCTGCAGATGGTTATTTCCCTGAGAGAATCGCCAATATTGAGTCTTCAGTCATGTCATATGGGCAACAGGGGAAACGCCGTAGCGCGAGGGGGAGTGACCGACACCGATCGGGTGGGACACGCAGAGCCTCTGAGGGCCAGCCCAATGCTGGGCTGCTGCTGCAGATGGGAAATCCCGCCTTCTTGCAACTGCCTGGTCTCGTGTCCCCCATGTTCATGCCAGCTGCACTGCCACCAGGGACGGTAGTCCCCCTGACAGGTGTTCTCCATCCACAAGTAGTGAAAAAAGCAAAAGAGATGGTCAACACCAGCAAGGAGCAGCAAGAGCAGGAGGATGAAGAGGAGTGGCAACGGCGTGAGTGCGCGAGAATGAAGGATATAGCTATCGGGAAGGCTACTGCAGGGTACCGCAATTTTCTCAAGCGGGTGGGAACGGAGCGCCGATCAGAGGGAGACCCGATGACCCCAGATGCCAAACTGCGATGCAGCAAAGCCCAGTTCCAGCGAGCCTACCAAAAGTGGAGGAAACAGCTGCACCAGTATGACAACATCTTGGACGAATCATCGATCAGCACGCCGTCACCAGCCGAAGCGCAATGTCCAACCGTGGAGGTAGCAAATGCAGAAGACGGAAACGGTGGCCTACCAAAAGATGCATCTGATCAGCAGGCCTTAGAGGCAATCCTGGCTTTCAACAAGGAGTGCGAGCTAGCAGGTTTGTAGCTCAACGGGGCTGTCATTACGGCCTTCCCGGAAGGGAATTCCAGTAGGCGTTTTCGTATAGAGCAACAGGAGAGTTTGTGTATGGTGCAGCCTATCCTTAGACACGAAAGTCGACGTGTGGACATGCAAATTGTTCTGCCCACAGAACGGCAAGGAAGTGTCAAAAGGCCCAACAAAAACTACCTCCCGAATGCGTGGTCTTTAAGTTTGCATTTGGTTGCAATGCGGCGACCCTTTTGGTCGACAGATCAAATTCTACCACTACACAGTAGCGTCTAAAGAAGGTTCTGTTTCGTGTATATATTAGCCGCCACGACTGTAGGAATCAGTCCATTACCTTTTAAGATGCCGAACGGGTTTTAAAAACTAGTCCCTCATTAGCTTGGCAGCGAAAACGCCACAGAAATCCCTGGGAAACGAGTATTCATTTCCACGGGAAATGGTGTGCAGGCATAAAAGTCCAATCTGAGCTCTACCTGGAGCTGTCCGGTAAGCGGTGTTAGACAGGAGTAATTTGGGGGCACACCCTCTTCTGATAGAAGGCTAACTCTTCTGAGTTACTTATGGGTAAAAGGTGAACATCTAGTAGCTGAGCGCTGTGGGGTGGCGCGATGGTGAAAAACTTGTAGTCCGCCGCGTCTATTCCCAATTCGCTAAAACGATGCCGTATGACCCCTAGATGCAAACGATAAACCCGTTCTTAAGCGCGAAACGGTCCTCCCTTAAAACAATATCCACGACGTCGGCCCCTTCTAAATATTCGGCAAAATAGCAACAAAACCACCGGGCAGCTCCGCTCCACAGTCCCTTTGGCCGCAATAGAGACCTTGGACCATGTTATGCGCAGCTGTCCGCAGTTAGGGTCGTCCTTGGTACCTTCAGATGCAAGCGGGATGACATAGCTCGGTGAACTGCGAAGAGGAATCAAGAGAAGTGAATAAACCGAAGTTCCAGGGGATGAGTGTACGCATGAGTGACCAGGAAGCCCACAACAGAGAGGAAAGCACCGAGGAACGGACAGAAGATGCCGATTAAAAGCTCCCTGGTCATCGTGTGACGTTTTCCGAAAATCAGGTGGGACATGTATATACCGGTTGCTACAGCTGGATTCATTGTTGCCCCCGCGATACCGCCAAAGAGAACGGCCATCGCTGCAGTCAAGGGAATGGTGACAAGGCTGACATCTCCTGCACTCGTTGCGAATGTTAGGACAAGACACGTGTAGATAAGCAATATTGTCGGAATAACTTCATGGAATATTGAACGAGCTGAAGAAGCGCCGGGATCAAGCGGGAGAACTTCAAGGGGCTCTCCCATTATAGCCCAACCAATCAAGGCTCCACATGTGCCTCCGATCAGCTGGCAAAGGAAATATGCGATATACTCAAAGGCTCGAAAATGCTTTGAGGTCACAAACATTGCGGTAGAAACTGCAGGGTTAAAATGAGCACCACTTATAGGCACAAACAAGAATGTCAGCACGTATACCACAGCAGAGACTGAACAAGGAGCGAAGATTGCATGGCTCCCCTTCTCTGCCAATGCAATTGACGTCACTAGGAACAAAGTACCGAGAAGTTCACAAAAGAACTTCTGGGCGCAAAATATTACATAAAGCATGCGAACATGCCCTTTGCTTAATGCTTCCTGGGAGTCCTCCGCAGGCCCCTCAGCGACAGGAAATTCCGAGCCTGCAACAACAAAAAGATAACCATGCAACTGGCCACGGTAGAGGAAACTACGATTTGCTGGCATTTACCGGCGATGCCTCTACGGTGCTGTAGGTATGACTGTGTCTGAATTGTTCTGCTTCTTTGTTGCACAACAAAAGGAACCTCGCAAAGGCATCAATTGTTACCATCTCCTGATGAAGGAACGGGTAAAAACATCTGAGAAACCACAGACTGTCCCCGCTGAGTCCTCGTATCTGTTCCACCACCTGAGTCCAGAAACGCCCCTTGCGCAACTGGCGAAGTGTGAGAGCTAAGGAATGAAGCAAAAGAAGGGCATCCACAGCCTTCCCGAAGTCACCAAAGTCCTGCATGCCATCCGTAGCTATATTTAACAAAATCACCCATCTGACTCAACCACAGCCTATGTTGTAAATAGCTCCAGTGGTTGAACTGTGGTTAAACTAAAGTGTGCACGGTGCCGCTATCCCACAGAGTTAGGCACAAGCCACAGACCACAATGTCGACCGTCCATATTTGGGCTTTCCACCGCAAATATTCACGTAAGACGTAGCAAAGCGGGGAGCTTCGTTTGGTAGGACGCACTTGCTTGACACGTCCAACGCAACCGGGCAAGTACACGGTGAATAGTTGGGAAGAGAGGAGACCCCGTTTTCCTCGGATTCACCCCCGCGCTCAATGATCCTTACTCAGACACCATGAATTGGTACAGCTACACCTAATGTGTAGAGTAATGAGGCATCTTACCTCCTCGATTCAATGTTGCCGCGAAATCCCGTTGGCCTAGGAGGATACCTGTATCTCCTCGGGAGTACCCGGACTGCACCCTCTGGTACGGGGTCTGCTTTGCAAGAGACATCTGCGTCTGCACTAAAAACAGCAAACAGACAGTTCTGAACTCGGAGGTTAGCCAGTTACTTCAGCGTGCAACGCCACACACACAGAGCATCAGCAGACAATCGTAATCCACGTACACACAAACGTTTTGGCATGCTAGAACCGATAAGGATGTCAGGACTGTGTGCTTCGGGTAAACGGGCTAGCCTGTAATGTGTACAATAGCTTCGGCTTACGTTCGGCCTCGACGGGAGGCGACAAGCCTCCCGGTGGGGCGGGAAAACTTGAGAGTTGGCCTGCTACGGTGGAGGGAGCAGGGGGAGCATTTCCCTGCTGTCCATTTGATTCGCTGGATGCCATCCTCTCGTTTGCTACTTCTTGATTTGCGTGATACTCAATGAGTCCTCTGAGAAACGCAACGACCCCCTCAAACACTCATATGGTATGTCCACATAAGCGGCTTAATTTAGTACATCGGCTAGGGTTTGTTGACCAAAATCAATCCAAAATGTGCACTCACGGCGAAATGCCGTTAGCAGACGGCACCTGGCTGAGTCACTGCCACCAGTAGCCTCCAGCTGAGATCACGGAGGCAAATTGAATATTCCCTCTCAATGGCGGTCCCTAAATGCCAACAAAACGCCTATGAGAAGTACTTTGTGGCATACACTTAGTCAAACATATTCAAAAGTATACTTCATGTGCCGAGTCTTGTGAAGCTTCAGTGAAGCAACCACCACCGGCTACCACTGACCCACCTCCACCGGTCTTTTCCAGTGAGTGCACGCGCAGGCCAAGCGATCTTCTTCCAATTGCAGCTAATCAGGTTCTTGAAATATATTTTTTTTCGTGTTCTGCCCCCTCACCACACTGCGCACATGTTGCTAAACCCCACGGTTGAAGCATTGAGCGGACAGCTGGTGTTACTGCATGTAGTGGCACTACTCCAGTGGTTATCATTGGGAAATTTATACTTGTTTCGCCCTCATAAAGCAAAGATGCAAGAATAATATCTTCTTTCATGTTCGATATCAGTCTCTACCAGTGTGTACAGCTGAAGGGGCACAGCATTCTCTGCACACGTTCATAGCAGCGAGGGGTAGCCACGAGTCATTCCAACTGTTGTTGACATCTCCTGTGATCCCTGGCTGTTCTCGTCGAGGGTGAACTACATAATATAAATCCATAATGAGCATCGCGGAAGTCAAGCTTGGTTACACGGTGGAGTAATGGAAAAGCTCAGGGATTGTACTACAGGTTGTTTCCCCGAGTAAATGGCTTTTGCAACATCATCTGACACCCCGTGGAGTCACGAATTTGCAGCAAACAGAGCAAAATAATTTCTGCTTCTACCTACATGCGATGCTGCGCTGTAAAGGTGGGAGATTTCAGTGGTAATTAGAGAATGATTGAGCAAATCCCGCTGTGCAGCTGGCATGCTTGGTGAGTATCCGACAACACAAATGTTGACACTTTGGCTGACGCTGAGTATGGAGGAGACCAAAAATCCCCTCTACCGCTTCACGAAATCTCCCCTTTTTGAGCAACCGACTAAAAAGGCGCGGCTTTCCGAGGCGTCTGGCGCCATCATAGCACTTTCGTTTACTAGCATGACTACGTACTGCTACTGAAAGTATGTAGGCAGGAAATAAGTACTTGTTGAAAAGACATTCATTTTGTCCAACAACGATCAACAGGTATGCTTTTAGTATATTGAGGAACTCCTGCTCCCAAATACGTTACTGAGAAACACTGCAATTTTGCCGATTGCTTGGGGGTTATTTTTCAACGTTCTAACTTCAAACGGTCAAACTCCTAGAATTGTAACCATATAATCAGTTTTCTTGAGAGAAATTCTAGAGAGAAAACTGCTGCGGTTATGGAGTGCACCCTGCTCTTCGGCGTGGGTCATATATTTAACAGCCCAGCTATAGACACCTAGTCACCCATAGGTGCTGGTGGTGGACTGGCAGTTGCAGTGCTGTCAGTCGCTATGGGGGGATGATAGGGTCAACGTAGCAGCTAACCATGACGCCGTCCTCAATGCGTTTGACTCACAAAAGACAAATGGACCGCTGGGACATAAAACTTCGTCTAAGGCATGGTACATAGTCTGGCAATTTGAAGCCAGGGCTCCAATAAGATGGCTTTCACACGTTTTTGGGCTGAGTTCTAGTGCCCACGCTGCGAGAAGTGCGATCAAATATTCCGCTATTCGGCTGCATTGCGGCAATGCTACTTGGTTCATATATACCGAAGAAGCCAACACAATCAAATTGGAACTTCGCCTTTCCTACTGCCAGTCCCTGCAGAAATACCGTTGCCCAGTCAGCGGCTTTCCGACTGAGAGGGAGCGTCCCGCCTGAACAGAAATTAATACAAAGTATTGCCAGAATCGCGTCCTGGAACAGCACAAGCAGGGTAGTCTGGAGATATAACATCCACAGTGCAATTTACGTCACCATCTACTGCCAAAGCAACAGCTGGAAAGGTTGAGTTTAGGATGCGGCAGCTACCGTGACTAGCGAGTTTCTAGGCGAGACAAGGTAGCGTCGGCCTGCTCGCTGTTGTGGCAAAACACTAAAGATGCAAAACGGCTCAACACAAAAGAACACGCCAAAACTCAGCCATTTTAATACAGATATGGTCACTTCCAAAGTACTGTACATAGCAGGGAAGCCATGCGAGTGAAAAAGGGGGCAATTTCTAAACAACACATAGAACGGCAGTCAGAAACTGTTAGGACCGCACAAGGAGAAAACATACCGGCCAGTCTCCCGGTCTTGAGCAGCATCTTGGCCTATCTCGTCGGATTGACATCGACCCGTTTGGCCGTTCTCCACATTTGGTTTTTTGCTGTCTCCGCGTTTGCCCTTTCCAAACGTTATTTTGCCCCAACTACGTATTTTGTCCCATGTCTTGTTGCCTATGCCCGAACTTGCGTTTCGTGAAAGCTGTTCTTCACGGGTAGGCAGACGGACCGAGGCAAACCGTTTTACGCCTGTACCAACACCCAAGAGGAAGAAGGCGCAGTATTCAGCCGACACGAGAGGAAATACGCACACTGCGTGAAACGACAACGGTACAGTAGGCAGTTACCCTACGATGAACACTGAGACAAACTCCTTCTGAGCAAGCTATTCAAAAGCTGTGTAGCATAGCAAATGAAAGAGTAAATGAGTCAGCATGAAAATATAGTTCTGTGGTATGCCCTTGCAAGACACAGTATGATTGTGGGCAACAAAAGAGAATAAGCACTGAGCAAGCAGCATTCGCCTTTGGAGTGAGTTGTTAGAAGATGGATCCTTGTCTGCTTCCTACCAGGCCTGTTTAAAGTTGCTTGGAAGTCTGTTTGTCCGAGGAGGATACCCGTATCTCCTGGAGAAAATCCAGAATGCTTTCTTTCGTATGGGGTCTGCTTCGCAAGGGTCGCTTGCCTTCTCACTGGCAGCAGAAAGGCAAGCAAACGACCTTCCGCTTCAGTAAGAAAGTACTCCCGTCAGTCAAATGTGTGTCAGCCCCCGCTACTGCTACTACTTGTCTGTAGCCGCCATGCTAGTTGCCAACCGTTTTAGGGCGAGGAAAACACTCCAGCACCAGCATGCAGGACTCAGAAACAACAAGGTACAGGATAGGCTGCATGAAGGTAGCATTAGAGGAACGATAGACTCTGTTTGGGTAGTGAATGCGTACCGTGGCACTCCAGTGTGGTCGGCAACGTCCCGGAGGGAGTGGTGAAGCTGAGTCCCTGGCATCCATCATTGGATGCTGGTGCGTGGCCTCTCCCTTGTTGCACTGAAGATGAGTTTGAAGGCATATTGTACGGATCGACGATTGCTGCACGGTCGTTCCCTGAACGCAACGCCCCGTAAACTGCAGGAACAACAATTCATGACCCCACATTTCATAAAGAAGCAAGTTTGTCTGCATGTGAGGAATTGTCGGAGCAAGCTTGCAGTGTAATACCGTTCAATGATTGTGGAGATTCGACTGTTGGCCAAGACGGCGATTGTGGCGAGGCGGTTGATACGCAAACTGAAGCCTTCCGAGAACTACAAAGTATCAAAGACAAGATATTCTTGGTAAAGTACAAACAGTATCCGAGCTAAACTGCTTCACATGCGAGTCAATTTCTGGAAAGAGCATGTGACCCTCCCTCGCCCCACCTGCGGCCTCCAAAGGCGATGCACCGGATGTTTTCTGTCACAACAGTAATAACAAAGTGATAACAATACGCAAGGTGCCAAATCATTCCTCAAATAAGATCTACAATGAAGGTGTTGAGGCCGACTGCTGTTGGACCTCAAGTATGCGCCTTGGACCACTGGTGTGCACTACCCGCTTTCATCGCTCGCCGGTTGTCGACGTGCAAAGATCCCCCTGCGACGCATCAAGAGCCAACAGTTGCACTTTTTTAATTAACAAGATATATTAGTAATTTATCTTTCGGGAAAATTTGTTAAGTTTTCCGAAAAACAGCGAGTGCGCAGCACCATGCCTCAGTGCGTACCCAAGTGCCGACAAACTACCAGGCATTGCCAGAAGAAACCAAGATGCATATGACCACTTTGTTCCCAGGCAGAAGTGCTGCTTCACTTAGCCCTTCCATATTTGGATAGGCTTAAGTCTCAATTCATGCACTGAATTCACTCTACCTGCTCGCTGCAGGGCACCTAAGTCTGCTGGGCGTGAAGCTTTCGGGAATATTCTTGGGTTTCCCTTTCTAGCAAAACTCCTTCTACTAGGGAAACTACCGTAGAAATCAATGGGAGGGCACAGCCGTGAGCGACCACCTGGGAGCATCGCCACTGTCCACATCCCAAACCCTTATATCAGACAAGCGCGTGCTCGCTGTTCTCCAAGTAGTCCATACTAGAAGAAAATTGGGGATGCCGTCTAATCCTATTGCTCTCTGACACCTTTGCACACCGATCACGGCAGAACTGCGATGCCATGTCCCGTTAGAATCTACCTCACTACATTTAAGAAGCTAAACCGCCACGACGTGGAAAAAAAAACTATCCGAAAGAAAAAATTGTTGTAAGTCGCCGACGATGAATCTGCTCCGGCTTTCATTTCCAGGAGAAGAAAAAGCAGTTAATTGCGTAGGGAAAAGAAATAAGCGGCGTAGCCACTCCACAAAGGAGACGGCATACCGCTTCAACGACAAGAAAAATGGCTAAGGCTGTAACACAGGTACGCTTCCCCGTCAAGATGTAAAGCACTCCAATCTGGAATCCCATATCAGGCTGTTCTTGAAGGCGGCCTTGCGAGCAACGCTTTGGGAACGTTCGAGAGATCCACCGTTTTCAGCTGAAGAAGACGAGCTGCCCTAAAATACATGTTAACGCAGAGAAAGGAGAACAAAGCAGTCGGTAACAACTCAAGCAAACGAATAGGGAGCTAACGCGGGTGCTGCCAGTGCTCAGCTAGAGTACTAGCTGTCGTGCATCCGAACTTATCGCCGTTTTACCTTTCCTCGGGTCTCCCGCCACATTTCCACCCCAGTTGCCTCAGCTTCTCCTTCACAACTGCAGTAACAGAAACACAAGTGCAAACGGGGACCGTCGGTAACCAGGGGGAAAACACGACATATATATGACCTCGAAATGTGTCAAATCTTTTTAATCTTCATTTCTTGTGAAAAAGATGGGTTTTTTGTGTTAACTCGCTATCGTCTTGGCGCCAGCAGATAGTTAATGCATATACTGATGCAGACGCCAAACAGCGGAACGAAGAGTGTACAACATACGAGCACATACTAACCTGCAGCATCTACTGCCTTCGCAAGCTCCTCGGCGGTGTTGAAACGGCTTACATCCAACTGCTGCGCCTCTCTAGCTACTTTCTCAGCTGCCTCCGCTGCTGCTTTCTCCGCCAGAGCTGCTGCTCGAGCTGCTTCAGCAGCAGCTTCTGCCTCTCTTTGAAGCGCTTTCTCCCGTTCAGCTGAGGCCTTCAGGCGCATTTGCTCTAGCTGTTGCATGAGTGCTGCCGCTGCTGGATCAACTTTGGGACTATCGGCTACAGACTTCTCTGGGTTGTTGTCTCTCACAGGGCCCTGCATAGATCTACTGGCATCTGAGGAGCTTGACGAAGCATTCTTGCTGCTAGTGGCAGATGCGCATCTTTGCGCACGATTGCTGCTCACGCCACAATTTGCACTGGCTCTAGACGCCACACGGCTGGAACTATCGGACGATGAGCTCCTGCTGCAGCTGGTGCTACTGGCCTGCTCGACTACTTCGCGCACTTCGTCTGCATCTGTTTCGGACCACTCTTCATCCTCACCGTCGAGCTCGACAGCGTCACGCAGCTGAGAGAACAGCGCCCGGTTCTGTGGTGCCACGGCCCGATTCCGCTGTTCCTCTTCCAATTTGCTCCTGCAGAGACATAGAGCATTGCCAAAAATGACGCGCAATACACATATCACTATGGCATGAGGAAAATGCCATTAGCTGAAACTGCGTGCTGGCATAGAGGCATCACCCACTCCCTCCTCCCCCGAAAAACTAATTTGGGTTGTGTGTTGGAAGTGTGCATACCTCAATTGAGTTTGCTGTTTGAAGCCACGAGCAACCACGGATGTCATCTCGGATACCTGGGCCAATTGCTCGGAGAGAAATGCATCATCTAGAGCGACAGTTGGCTTGGCCTCCTTCCCAAGTAAAACAGCAGCGCAAAAAAAGACTGCAAACATCCTCCACCAATGCAAATGTTCCCTCACACAGCCGACTGTACAGGGGTAACAGGTAGAAGGGATCAAACACAGATACACTAGTTATTCCTTTGTGAATACCCACCGGTACCTTCTCTTGAACGCCTTGCGTCAGTGCAGCTACTAGTGCATCTTCCTTTCGCTTCTTCTCCATCCACTCTTTGATGCGCGTCACTACTTGGGCTTGCCTGATCCTCCTTCCGGTTAGATCTCTATGAAAGCAAAGCAAGAAACGCAAAAGCATTGAGGTACACATCGGGGAGGCCAGACAACAACGATGGCTCAATTCTCCCTGATTCCATTCAACTAAGTCAAGACTTCTGGCATTCCATGTCATCATCCTATACACACCTGCATGCATCAATGGAGAAATTAGCCCTTTTCTTCCTCCCCTGCTTCTTCAACAGGGCGCCAAAACCACCCTTGCCTCCTGGCAGCCGCAGAAGTAACCAGAGCGTGCATAGTGGGGCTACGGGCGGAATTTTTGTTGCTTTCGAATCAATTGCCGCTCGTGCGGCAAAGCCCCGATATGCAGCTACTGCAAGAGCTGCTTCAGCACCTAGAATTGTTTCTAGTGGCAAGCATGTATGTGAATAGACTTCCTCTTGCTGCACGAGTAGCCGCAGCTGCGGTGCTACCTCAGCAGCATGGATGCCTGCACGTGCTGCAGCGAAAGAGTGAAGAAAATTGCCTGGGACATACAGGCCACAGACAGAAGTCTTAAGGCAAGTGGAGGTGGCCAGCTTCTCAAGAGCAGATGCGCCCTCTTGATTAACGCCAGCCATCCTGCGCGCCTCAGTCGCGGTGAGGAGAGGAATGTCTTCTAGGGGCAGGGTGGCGACAGAAGTCCCCCCCCATGGTAACTGTATAAGAAATGTGGCGTTGCATGGTCTGTCGCTGCACTGAAATTGCGGCGGACTGCTGCTCCGAGTTCGAAGAGCCGTCACCTCTTCATTGAGGGCACATATTACACTCGTCGGGGAGGCCGCCGGCCGCACAGTCGCAAGAGATACCATCTCTTCCTCCCCCTTGCCAAAGAAGCTCTTACTCAGAAAGGAGACAAGAGAGACAGCGGCCACGACAACAGCGGCCGCAGTGCAGAACGCCCAAGTTGAGCCGGAATATTGGCTGGGATACCGCAGCACTTTTGAACGTCGAAAGGGTAACCTATGGCACAAATTGAAATGCAAACGTGAGTTTCTACAGGCAAAATCTATTCTTGAGGAGGCGCCGGACCCGTATCCACCAGATTCGCGCGCATGCCTTCGTCACGGGCGCATGCAGGAGCGGGCCCCTCTGTACTCGGTGGGCATGCACAGTAACAGGTTATCTCACGGTGTTGTCCATCTTCCTCTTTCAATTCCAGCACTTCTAATTTTGGCCCTTGCCTCGAGAATCACTGTGCCCAAGCCTTCTACTCTCCACCGAGCACACACTCAGTCGTTGTTTCACGCTGGCAAGAGCCACCACTCATCGAATGGCCATCCCACCTGTTGAAATCCTCAGGGATACAAGATATCAAATGTCTCCATGGAGTGTGGTATTCGAAAACCTTTAAATCGCCTAGGCGCAGCGAATGGGCGGAGACGGAGAACGGCCCCTTCGTCCTCGTGATATTCGAGTTCCCGGATTCCCGTCAATTCCAGTTGCAGACGTACCACTAGAAGAATTGCTGGCTTTAGTGGCGTAAGGATTGGGTCATACGAGGCTGAAGGGGGATTCAAGGGGAACACACAACAGTACAGAGGGTCCCCTTCAGTTGGTACGCCGAGGCGGGGTGGAGCGCTCCACCACCTCGATTGCCCCATTTCCTGGAACCCAAAGCGAACCCACGGCATGTTTTTATATGCGGGCTTGTGTTTGAAATCCTCCGAGGGCTGGACATAGCAGCAGAACACCCATATTCCAGGTGGACATTGCAGGCCGAGGAGTTCAAGAGCTGTTAAATATCATTGTCTCGAACTCGCGACAGCGCGATAAGAGGGAAGGGGCGGAATCTTAACTGAATCACAAGGCGTGTTAAGCTCGTTGAGTGTCAAACTACGGAAAGCCAGAAAATGGCATTTGCCTTCGGCCGTTCCACGACAGAGTCGGCTAACTATTACTCAAAGCAAAATTCAACAGAACTCCCCAATGGACCTTCTGATTCTGTGTCTCAACTAGCGTGGGTACGCTTGGATTTCCTTTTACAGACTTGTATGTGCTTAGACGTGTGCGGTCTATTGGCAGCAGCCTGTGCGCGGTACAGGGCTTATAGCGTTCCACCGATCATGTACCTGCTTGGTGTTGAATTCATCTGCGATGTTGGTTTGCTTTTCAGTCCCGAGATGGACAGGCTCTTGCTTGTGCCTCATGGGATCGCACCTGCCGTGTGTGGCAAATCACAACGCAACCGGCGGCCTTCGGCACCAATGGCCAAGTCCTTTATAAGGGAAATCCTCAGTCTCTCTTTACAGAAACTGCCCCCGTCCTCTCATGCTGTTTCGGGGACGTAAGTGTATCTCCCGCGCAGGATAGGGCGGTGGCCAGAGACCAGAGCAGAATAGTGCGGTAGGCAGGTTGGTTTCGACTGCAACAACGGCTCCTTCAACTCATGTAGTCACCAGTATTGTTCTTTGGAGGGCTTGCTCACCGATATGTTGCTTGCAGACCACACAGATGCTGCTTACAGCTGGATGTGACAAACAGGTCAAGGCCTATGACCTTATCAGCGGCCGAACTACGGGCCAAGTCATTGGGCAGGTGAGACGGACTCCCTAATTTGGGCTTGGCACAGGGGAAATTTCGGCTAGATATGACAATGCAGCTATTTCCAGTGACCAGGCGCTGTAGGCGCGTTTTTTTGAGTTTGCTGTTGGGGCATCTCGACGTACGTCTCTTTTGCAGCACGAAACCCCCGTAAACTTTGTCGGATGGAATCCAATGCACAAACTAGTCATCAGCAGTGAGTTAGGGCTATGATCTTTGGTTCGAGGGCGCTCTTATTCCTTTCCCTTGCATCTGAGCTAGAAACCACTGCGTATTCATGGAGTTCGCTGTGTGCGTGCATTTGAATTGATCCTATTGGTATTTTGTCATGCTGTGGTGTTGCGATATTGGACGGCCTTTCTTCCGTGAAAGCTGTGGCACCGACACCTCTGGGTTTACCATTTGTTCTGTGAGTGCAGCAAGCTGGGATGGATGCGTGAAAATGTGGGATGGGAAGCAGCCGAACCCAGTTTGGCAACAAAATGTTGGAGCGAAAGTATGAAGTACACAACTGCATGCCTCATTTGGGGATAAGAACTCACGTTATCTGGCCTCACTGTCCTTGGATTCCGTGCTGAACAGCAGCACACTTTTTGTACCAGTTGATTAGCTGTTGAAGTTGTGCCCCTCCGCAAGACGAAACTTGACCGAATGTATGAAACCCCTTCCCATTGATGGGCCCGGGATGGCTGGTTGTTTTTCTGTGCAGATATGCAAGGCAGCTTTCCACGATTGTTTCTTGGGAATCTGTGACACTTTCCACGACTGCGTGATCCTGAATGTTCCTCTTTTGTTGCAACAGGGCCAGTCGGCCTTTGCTGTAAACACTCCGAGTGCCGCGGCAGCTGCCTCCATACCCGTTATTACGAAAACAGGATCTCAGTTCCAGAAAATGCAAACGCGTTCTATTGGGTTTTTTACTGACGACGCTACACAATGTCCAGGGGTGGTGCTTGGAAGCGTAGAGGGACGGTGCAGCGTTCAGCACATAAAAGAGGCGCAAAAGTGAGGCACGATCCGCCATGGGCCATAGCCCGTATATGGAGTGTATTTGCTCAGTAGGCGGTGCTACAGAAGTGAGAAAAGAGCTGCCAAACCGGGCGAATTTAACCTAGTGAGGGTTATGCAGTTGTTCAACCTGTGCGTGACCTGCAGAAATTTGGACTTCAGCTACAGGTGTCACCGCCAAGAAGGTCCGCAGCAGCAGGTCCAGATATTCTCCGTAAATGCGGTTTCGTTCAACAAGCTGAAAACGTTTAGTACTGGAGTACGTCATTCGAAACGTGCTTCATGGGGGCTTAGACGGAAGGGTTAGCCTTCAGTAGGAGCATAGGGACAGCATATATGTGTTGGTGAGATTTGCTCTTGACGGGCTAGCAACATGTGTGTTGGCTAAACCATTTGACTTCAGGGGTCTGATGGCGTTATTATGTGCTGGGACAAAGATTCAAGACAGAAGTGAGTCGATTGCCGTCGTTGCCCTGAACTTGTTTCCAACTGCTATTCGCAGATAGTTCAGAGTCTCTCTCTGCATTCCGTCTTGCTGGATGGCCTTGTTGCACAATCATCGGTGCCAATTCTCGTTTTACATCTTTGTGTACAGAATCAAGACCTTCGAACCTGCGGGTGCTCCGATTGCTGACCTGAAGTATGACCCCACTTCCACAGCACTGGCGTACGCAGTATCTTATGACTGGAACAAGGCAAGTCACCTCCTCCCAATTTGACAGATACGGCTTCGCCCCTGCACACCTTTCTGTCCTGCAGGTGACGCAGGGTAATATATTAAAACATCGCTACTGCTTGCCGCATTGTGTGTGCTTCCAGGGCCCAGACCAACAGGAGCTTGCCAAGGGGCATCACGTTTATATTCATGCGGTGAGGCTTTGCACTGTTTGTACTTTTCCAGTCCACCCAGCAGCACTTACCTTGGGCATTTCCATTTCGCGTGCAAAAGTTATAGACAGCAGGGAGCCCTCCAGAATATGCGTGTTTTGCAGATGAAGGAAGAGGATATTCGCCCTCGGCCAAAGAATAGCCAGCGTCGCTGAACTACAGCTTTTATGGCTTGCCGCCATGCTGGGTTAGGAAGCCCCTCCAGGCTAAACAAGGGTTTGCAGCCTAGGCGGCAGTAAACCATCTGAACAGGCCAACTGAGATTCTGCGTAACAGTTGCTCAATTGGTGGTGCGGGTGCTAAGGGAAGGGCGAACCAGACAACCTTATCTTTGTCACAGACAGCAACAAATGTCCTCCTTGTCACGTTTGAATAAACACACTAAATCGGAACTAAGCAGTGGGTAGAGTGAGTTGGAGTGGCAGAAGCGCGCTGCCGGTTGTTGCGTGTGCTTCCAAAGATCTAATCAACTGAGCACATCACGCCTAGTTTGCAAAGATTGGAAGGTGCAAGAGATAGGGGCTCTTTGCAGGCAGCATTTCATTTAGTCGATATCGCTAGGAACGTAAAGCGACAGCCGTTTACAGAACGTCAAACGGCCTTGTTTGCAGATGATACCCTAAGCGCAGGCGCCTGCACGCGCGCGATGAACCTAGAAATTGATCGGTACACGCATGCCGGGCTAGATGAGGGTCATATTCTTTTACTTACAGCGCGTTGATGTACCAAATCCTGGTTTCGACACCGGGGACTCATCAAATGGGCTGCCTTCAGTTTGCAATTCATCCCGCTGTTTGCACCGCTTTGAAGCTCATGCTCCGATTGCACCTGCATCAGAAAGCGTATAACGGTATTGCAGCTTTTTTTATTTGACTCGCCAAATATATATGGAAGTGTCGGATAGGGGGCACCTGATGGTTTGCTAAACGTCTCTTCACGGAGAAGAATGCGATGGACACGGCGACGCTGTTACTCCAGTTGTTCGCTGATTCCTTCCTGTGGGGGGCCTGGTTGACTACTGTCTGGTGGGACTTGGGGGGGGGGGCACTTCTTATGCCGGTTAACACTCCCCGTTGGACGGATCGGCAGTTCACTCATACGGCACACTAAAGTTGTCGCACTGGCACGTTTACAAGTCACTTCTCTCGCCTTTGGTGATTGCGTCGAACTTTCATTAGTCCTAATGAAGGCTGAAAGTGCGACTGACACACAGACAGCCTGAGATTGCCCTGAGTACAGCGAGCCCATACAACCGCCTACGCTGGTGTATGCCATACAAGAAATCCCACTTGTTTATGGACACCAACTAGAGCCTTGTGAGTTTCGTGGGATCGAGAATTGGTGTACACGCATTATGGATAGTACCGACCGAATGTGCCAGTAATTGCTGCTCCTGTGCAGTCAGGTAGCAAGATATTTTAAACGCACTGCAGCAGCCACCTCAGCCCCCGAGACACTCAGTGGAGGGATATGCAACTCCAGACAATTGAACCGCTGAATCTAGTACGGCTTGAGGGTGGAGGGCTAGGTCAGCTGTTAATACGGAGCTCTTCCGTGGCCAATTTTGACTCCCCTGTAGCTCATATTAGCCCCAGGGTCAGGTCTTGTGTCACACGAAGAGATACAAGAGCATGTACTCGATGATTCGATACTTCGAGAAGATGGTTTGTCAGAGTAGGTATTCCTTATAAGGTATTCAAGAACGGTCTTGCAGTACATACAATACAATTAACCTTAGCGAGACAGCCAACAATACCATACTCCCCAAGTTTGTTTGTGCGCAGCAAGGCTACAGGGATATTAAATTTTCTCTTTAGAGAGTATTTTAATTTTTGCTTCTCTTCTGGTCTTCCGCGCACATTCTACTTAAAAACGCTACTCAAGGTACACCAAAGGAAGACGCAATTGAACAACCTCCGCCAGGGCTCTGTGTTTCCGCGGTGAACGGCCACATTGTGATCCTCCACACCAAATTCTGTTCAATATAAACATTTCAGCTGTACTTATTTTGTACATTCCCTAATTCGTACAATCCCGAACATCCCAGTTGTTTATTTAGTCGCGGTTCTGGGACGCAGCAGCATCGTCGATGCCCTTCTGCCTACGCAGGACGCATGCAGACGACATCTGCCGACTTGCAGGCGCTGAGCTCGCACGGGAGAAGACTCGCAACGAAATCAATATGTGCCTTTCTTAGGACAAGTGGAACAACTGGGTATCGGAAACGTGGACCAAGCGACCTGCCAGCCCCTGTGGACACAATTGCTCCCTCTTCCTCCACATTGCGCAGTGCTCGGTTCCTTTGCTGGGCTAACAAGATTGGCGTGTCCACAGACGTGAACGGCTGGATTCAGTGGCGCCTGAATTCTTCCTATGCACCTTTCAGAGGGCTACTAGTCTCACATGCCGCTGCACAGTCACGTGCTGAGCAGGCGGCGTCTTCTATGATGGCAATGCCAAATACCCCACCCACCTCAACTGCCTCTGCAGATGCACCACCTATTGGGAGTTCGTCTTCTGGAGAAGGAGACCCGCTTGTGCAGTACGTAGTGGTGCGCCGAGACTTGACGGATGCGTTACAGTGGCCCCTGGGTGCGGTTGTGGCTCAGGCCTGCCACGCGGCGTGAGGATCCCTATTAAGAATAAGCACTGTAACGAAGCAGATCCTATGTGCATCGCCCTATCCATGTGGAGATAGCCCTTAACAAGCGGAGCGGGGAGCCAGAAACGATTTTCATATGAAGCTACGAAGTGTTATCGATGAATTAAATGTGGCAGTTGATTTGCAGAGGCATCTCCTGTGCTTTTTCTACATGTACATGTATGTTTATTTTTTTGTGCAGGGTGGATGCACTTGGGTTGGCCATGGATCGGAATGTTGAGGAAGCGCGAAGGTATTTGGCAGAAGGCAGTAATATGAGGACTGTAGTACTTCAGGTTTCAGGCGAAGGCGAACTGCTTAAGCTCAGAGACAGGCTGGTGCAGAACCATATCGAACATAAGTTATGGCAAGAAGAACCGGAAAAGATTCCTACAGCGCTGGCCTCTGTACCGATAAGGAAGAGCGTTGGCAAGGTTTTCAAAGGACTGAAGCTTTTGTCGTAGAATAGTTAGGAATGACCAGTTTGATAGCTACTTTCGGGCAAGCACTGTCACGACGCAACACCTCTGTCGATACCGCCAGAGTCAGCCAGATTCTGTGACAAGCACACGCTGATGGTGTATGCATATGTGGCCTGGGGCAAGTGCCTCGCTGGACCTTGACCTACAGCTACTTATTAGGAACTGCCTGCAGCCGTGTGGTGCTAATCAGGTTCGCTGCTTTAGTTATTTCGAAGACACTGGACTCAAAGTGACTGCTAATTCCTTTTTCGCCCCAAGTAACGTAATTGTACTTGAAGAATTGCCGTTGGATGACTTAGTGCTGCACAGCGGTACAACTCACGGCTGCGTTCTGCACGTGAATGTGAATAGCACTTAGTATTAGGGGACTCCCTTCTTAAAAAATAAATGCTTTTAGAGGCAGAGCGGAGCATTGTAGTTTGTTTTTTGGATCGATGAAAGCACCTTACTGATCCGGTATACAGTGGGGTCCACTCGAGTTTGGGAGGAGCTACTACACATGCAGTGGTAGGGGGGCGATGCATGAAGGTGGAGAGAACGGTGTACAGAACAAATTAGATGGGATTAAACTAACTATTTAGCATTATGTAGAGGTCTTCTTTAAGAAATTCTGGGAAAACCGCTCTGTTCCCCTTCGCCTGTAGGCTGCGTCGGCAGCGCGTTCGATGGGCGCAGGCGGGGACGCTGTTATGTTTGCGCAGTGCTAAGCTTATTTAGATCCTTCGCTTCACACCAGATGCTAACATATTATTTCCAAAACGTCGCGACTAAAAACACTCGCGGACTACCAATGTGGAGGACACTGAGGCAGCGGGGCCCCATTCAGAGAGTTGCTAGGACATCCTTCCGCTCATCAACGAGGATACTTTCTGAATGCCCCAGCAAATATGGACCACAATGTCTACGCGCGGTAGTTGCAAGTACTGCTAAGTCTGAAGCCCATATGTACACAGCCGTCAGCTTACCCGCTGAAAAAGATGTGGGACGTTCCTTGAACAGGCTACATTCTGTCGTGGGTTGCCCTTCATCGACAAAATTGGAAATGACTCGTTTGCCAAGCATTCTACATTTGGGGCCATACTGTAGGAAGTGCCGAAGAGCTTGGCCGGTTGTTGGAAACACTGCGCTGCCGCAGCAACTGGTCCATGCGCGATCTCTGTCCATCATGGACCGATATAACAGAGTTGGTTGGCCCTGGAGAATTCTCAATTAAAGATGAAGGCATTGGAAGTATTTGGGAGTAGATGAAAATATGTGGTTGCTTTGCTGTTGGCCGATGCTGAAGCAGTGAACCCACCGTCAGTTAGCCACTTCAGCAACACTGTCTTTGCTCTCAGGCTCGAAGTGAGCTTAATTGGGGCCCCGTTCTACCCACAACGCCCCCAGAAATGGATGCACAACAACTGGTTTCTCCGCGCTCCCCGAGTAAGCTGGCGGGTTGCAGTTTACTTCGACGACATGTGTCTATTACCAGCTACCCAGGCGTTTGTATTCTTCCAGCCATCAGCCATGGATTGACTCCCCCTATTCGCGAAGTCTGTAAGGTGCATGCGGTTCTGGTTGAGTTGCGGTTTTCTGTTGGGCATACAGTTGAGCCAACAACCACGCCCTCTGCGCCGTCCAGCCGTCCATTTCATCGGCCTGTAGCGAGAGACCCTGTCCCAGCTGAGGTGAGATATGTATTTCAGAACACCATCCGCCGAACAGGCCTAGAAATGGCCTATCTACCTATGTTTCGCGTTCTCACTTGAGGGGACCTCTTGACGAATTGTTAAACGTGTAATCCTATCATTATACGTTTTACTTGCAGGCACTGTTCGCCACGTGGGAACCGCCACTTCAACCATCGCACCCCAGGTCGCTCACTGTAGCTCTCATTGGTCCACCAAATGCAGGAAAAAGCTCTTTGCTAAATGCGTTCCTAGGTGTTACGGTTTCGGCAGTATCTAATAAGGTGAACACTACAAGGTAAGTGCAGCCATGCGTCAAGATGCAATATTTGCGGGTCAGTGGATTCGCACTAGCATTATCTACACACATACGTCTACCCTGTTGGGTGCATACAGGACAGATTTCCGTGGAATGGTGACAAAAGGGAACTGTCAATTAGTATTTGTCGATGCACCAGGTAAGATTCTTGCTGGGTGCGGTGACGAGCGTAGTTTCGTTTGCAACTGAACAGTGTACGAGAACTGTTGGAATTGAAATTTCGGTGCTGGTGTGATCGTATTTGCTTTCTGTTCTATAATGCAAACCTGAGAACATTCTTGGTGGTGCATGTGGGAATGATTAATGCAGGCATTATTGAGTCTCATCCCAAAAAGTCTTTCTGCAGAGATCTCGTGAATGCTGCGTGGAGGGGATATGTAAGGAAATTTAGCACTCTGGATAGCCGTCCGCACAACTTCCTAGCTTGCATGTACCACTACTACGCGACTTAAATGTTTTACGCCTTGACGTTGTTTTAAACAGGAAGACGCGGACTTGGGGATTCTTGTCATTGATACAGTCAAGCGGCCCACACAGCAAATTTTTAATATTGTTCGCTCGATTGCTCCAAAGCCGTGCCTCTCACAGCTTGGATTCCACCACTCAGGCAAGCGTTCGCAATAGTGATGCGTGTAGTAAAGTGGTGCTCTTAATCCTCACAGGCGGTAGGAGTGGCGAAGTAAAATGTCGAAATAGTGCACTTTTTTGACCTTTTTCAAATTGGCCTTACAGTATTGTGGCTTGGTTTTCAGGTCTTTCGGGAATACCGACCTTCCCTACGCGCGCGCACGAAACAATGACAGGAAGCATAGCCTGTTCCCCATCCCTGGATGAAATGAGGAAAGCTGGGATTCCCGGGACAGTGCGCCATCGCCTTGCAAAGACTCACACAGGTGGTGAAGTAGACGAGCATACGCCAACTATCCCTATTCTCCTATGCCTCAATAAGGTACAAATGCCAGAATGCACGCACCAGTAGTAATGGAATGAAGAAAGATAGCACCAAATAACTGCATTAGGCCATCTACCTCTGTGCTCAACTTGCAGATCGACTTGGCGTCTCATCCGAAGTGGATTCGCGCACGTGAAAGAGAGTTTCAGTGAGCGTTAACATCTAGAAAAGATATCAAAGCACTTGTAGAACTGCACGATTGCAACGGTTTCCATTTACTTTATTTGCAGAAGATGCGTCCGTGCGTTACAGGTCACATGGGCTGTTTCGCCGCGTATTCCACGTGTCAGCTAAGCATCGAAGGGGAACAGAATCTCTTCTGGATTACCTTATTAGCGAAGCGGTCCCCCGATCGTGGTCCTTTCCTCCCGAGATGGTACATCAATGCCATGAAATTTGTACTTCGGTTGTCGCACCATATTGCTTCATTACGTGACACCGTCACTGACTGTCCTTGTGTGATGGCATGCGAAAAATGCAGCGGACAAGCCTTTCAAAAGTCCAGCAGATCGAGGAACTTATCAGGTATATATGTCGAGTCCCTACGAACAAGAAACCTCCCCAGTTGCCACATTAGCTCTAGAACTAACCTGGTTTTATGTTTTTTATGTTTCTGCTCAACTGATCAGGACATATTTGTTTTGCTGGTTCAACAAAGACGTCCCATATCGCATTTCTCAGCGAACCGTTGGATGGTCGCAGCAGGAGGACGGCTCAATTGCAGTTGAGCAGGTAACTCATCGGACCGTATATCTATCTTGGTGTGGAGGCAGTTTCATCGTAGACTCTTAGATGACCTGCATTGCATTTCATTTGCGCTGTGCAAAACAAATTGTTGCAGGAGCTCGTGGTCAGGACTGCGCAAGTTGCAAAGATGATTTGCGGCGTTAGAGGCCGCATTCTTTTGCAGATGCGGAAAAATGTCACATACAAGCTAGAACAGTTGTGGGGTTGCATAGTTCACCTAAACATTTTTGTTAGGGTTGCTAACGACTAACTAGGCTCTCTAGTGCTTGGTGGTGACTAAAGGTTATTTGTTTTTTTCAGCTGAGTGCATTTCAGCCCAGTTGTGCCCCAGCGAAACGAGATTACTTAAATAACAGGTTTGCAAACCCACAGTGGGTTTGTTTGCCCATCGGAGAGTTACTGTTCGACAGTGTAGCTCTTCATCATGAATGTGTTCAATGAATAGTAGATTCCAAGAACAGAAGCAAGGTAAACGCCACCCAACGTGAGGAGGATGGTAGCACTCCAACTCAGGCCTGTAATGCCAATCAAATACATGGTTCTGCAGAATACAGCAACTGTAGTCGCAATCTCTTACCAATGGGAGCGCGGGGTAAGTGACGGTTCACAAGTTCTACTCCCGTTGCTACAGCTGCAGCTGGAGAACCAGTCGACAGGAACACGTGATTCATCGAGCGCTGGATGTGTGTTTTGAACAGTGCGCTTGCAACACGGGTATCCACATTTTCTGTTAGATGACGCAGTTTTTCATAGAGCCTTTTAACAGCAGTGCAATTCAGCCTTACCGCGAGTGGCGAGGCTGACGGTCTTGAGGTTCTTGACGAAGGCCAAAACAATGCCATCGTGACAGCCCTTATTGCCTACACCCCATCGCCTGATTACCATATGCTTCATGAATCCTCCCATGTCATAGAAGATATTTGCAGTACCTCAACAGTGCTTCAGCAAAACGGTCGGTGGCCTGTTGTGGGGTCTCATCGGCGTTCACCGCAATATCTGAGGCGACGGCAACGGCAGCCTGCATTCGAATATGTCGAACTGAATTTGAGCTGAGCTTGCAACGGGAAAATACTGACCTGGTAATAGTTCTGGGAGTCGTTGCACGTGCTCTGGGCGGTGTCGCGCAGCTTCAGGAGGCGTGCCTCAACGAATGCTTGCTCCTCTGGTGAGAGCAAGTGATCGGGATCACAAACCCAGGAGTGCGAGAGGCTACAGGGCAACGTTTCAAATTAGTGTGGTAATCAGTTGGCAAAGATGCTTAGTTACAATTACCTGGAGAAGGCAACACATTTCTCAGGTTGCTCGAACGGGCTGGGAAAAGAAGTTTCGGTGTGCAGTGCCACATCAAAGGTCTCGTCCAAATGCCTGTTCGATCTCATATAGAATGCGTCAAAGGAAGATTGTAGGAAGCGTCGTCTTACGTTCTCTGGGCTTTCCGCAGAGGGGGTTTTCCAGTGGCTGGCCACCATGCTTCCGAGCTAGACTCCTCAAATGCGGGTGCGGCCGCCACAAAGCTCTTGCTGAAGCGGAATGGCTGCCCCATTTGGGTATAACCATCGGCAATGGCCTTCGACGAGACACGAGAGACCTGGGCGCCAGAGATGGCGACGAGGAAAAGTGACTTCCACATTTTCGAAAGGTTTGTTTTTTAGAGGCAGTGGAAGAACGAAGGACGAAAGTCTGAAAGTAATGGCGCGTATTCAGACTGTTCGGTATGCTTATGTTTTCGGGTGAACGTACACCGGAAGACACCGCTGCCTGCCAGTGCTCAACACTTTTTATTTTTGAGTGCACATTCGGCGGCTTCGTGATCATGCACTGATTGCTCGAGCGCCGGATTTTTTTTGAGCATATTTCGACTAGCCCGTTGGTTCATCCAAAGCCATTTACCTGATTCAATGCCATACAACTCCCATGAAGTACGACTTCAGCTGATACGCACATACCATATATAATTACATCCTTGAAAAACCACCTGTGATTTTCACATGCAGTTAAAGGCTAGTTTGGTCCAGTCTTCACATCGTGGTTCACCGGCAGCCGTCTGTGGGATGTAGCAGGATCGTTCTGCTCATTAGTGAATGAAATTGATTTTGACCTGCTGAGTTGCACGTAATTAAAGTTTACTTTCACCTTTTAAATTATATCTGCGTACACATGAAGTGTACCAATTGGTGAATAGTCTTCGTTACGCGGGCAAAGGAACTTGTAGCCAAGCTTAGCACTGCCGACCGCTGCACGTGCAGTGTGCAAAGCTACAACAATTTCTCAGGAGAATCTTCGCCTTTCCTTCTTTTCGAAACTTGGCTATTTAACAATTGGATACGACAAAGCATGAGTAACAAAGCAGCTCTTCAATGTTGTTCAGGGTAGACAACCAGCGCTCTCCAACTGGATGATGTTTTTTCGCTTTCTGCTGTTGAGTTCAGTATCGTACCGAACGCGTCCCCCTTACCACGCGGAGAAACATAGTTTGAACACTAGGAAGGATTGCTGGAGCTATCTGGAACTGGCCAAAACCAGTATCCGTGCAGGGACACTTGGCCGACACTCCGTGAAATTCCAGCAGAAGTGGGCTTATTTGGCAATGATATGGCTTGACCAGAATCTGCACAACTCCAATGGGCTTCAATACTTTTGTAGAAGGCTCTATGGGGGGAGAAAACCTTGCATTTCTTGCGGCGGCGGATGAACATGCCTCTACCGGCCCAATCAGAGATGGAACCTCTGCTTGCGCATTAGACGCGAGCTCTGGAGGATGTGTTAAGTCCCCTGAAGAGGGGAATGTTGCATGGCTGGACAGATTCAGGGATGAAGCGTGCAGTGTTGTTCAATATTCCAACACGTCGGCAATCCCCCGAGTAAGTCCGAATCCTGCTTTTGCGCTGGCATGGGTTTGTTGACCTGAGTAAGGTGAAGTATTCAGAGAAATGGAATATTTGGTGACTACTTTGTGAGAGTTTCTGACCTTACGTTTGTTCAGCCAATCCGTACAGCCTTCAACGTGTGCGTGGTCAAGAGTGGGCTCAGCGAGGCCATCCCCAATGCAATTACGACAAGTAGAAAGACGCATGTTGAAAGGTTTCATTCTATCGTGAGCACCTCAGAGGTTAAAGACGTCCACTTAGGCAACAGTGAGACGCAGCGTGCAGAAGTTGAAGGCCAGGAATTTACTTCCATTACTGACAATGGTGCGACCTCGTGGGGACTTGAGGCGCCGATCCACTTTGAACATGCACGCTCTCTGCAGGAGCTAGCTCCAACCGTTTCTGACAAGTCTTTTTCGTTTGAGACAAAATTGCCGTCTTCCGTTCAGTTGGGCATCTCCTACTTCGAGTCTATGCCTTACTGCCTTTTGCCTCTCGGCGTGGGCCTCGGGATAGTGGTGGTCTTGTTGCCTCTATTTTTGTTGTTGTTCTGCCTTCGCAACTGCAGATGCTCACAAAGGTACGTGGAATAGCTCATTTAGTTGTTTGCTGACGTACGCTCCTGTGCAGCTGTTGCGTGTTCGGAATACTGAACTGTATATTTTGCGGGTGGCTGTTGAGCAGACTGTGCAGTTGCTTCTGTTGCCTTCGGATCTTTTTCAAGTCGACAAAGCGATATGCGGCTGAAGTGGAAAGATGGCAGTCGAACGGCAGCAGCACTGGGCCCTCGGGTTCTCAGTACCGAGGTAGCGTGCGGAAGTTGGTTCCGCGGAGCTCATGTTTAGGCGTGAGGTACCTCGCGTTGATTCTGGCATTTTGCACAGTTGCAGCGGTGCTTAGTGTGGGGATGTACGTCCTGGTGGATATGGGGGCGCATCTCTCGCAGGTGGCCTGCGCTGCTGGCCAGGCAGTTTCTACCATCATTAATGGGCAGACCTTCGCTCATCCGTCGGCTGCATCTGTCCCCAATTCAGCCGTTGTGCCTTTGTCTTCGCCTTCCTTTTCTTCCACTCTCTTCACTTCCACCTCCCCTCCTGCAGCCATTGTAATTAATAACGCACCCCCCTTCTCCCCTTTTTTGCAATCAGCTCCGCCCGACACCACAACAGAGCGGTTCCCTTATTTGGGAGAAGCAAGTAAGTTATTAACAGCACCTCACGCTGAAATCGTTGGTCCGAAATGTCGTTATGCTTCTTTTCACTGGATGCGATGGGCTTCCTGCTAACCAACTAGCCAGATTTATTGGTGGGTTTTAGCCAGTGGCTGCTGCTCTGTAGTTGCAGATCCTGCCTTTCCACGGCTGCTGCAGCAAGATGATGCGGATCTAACTGAGGACACAACTGCTCCCAAGAGGACAGGTTTCCTTGGAGCTGTCCCAGCGCTAGTCTAGTAAGTCCCGTGCGCTTCAAATTATCAAAGAGGTCTCTGAAATGCAGAGAAGAAGCTGCGCTTCTGCTTTCAACTATCAAAGGGAGCAGACAAACAACGAAATCTGATGCAGGACTTGCGTTTGCATGTTGCGGTGCTGTGCCTCTGCAGCTTCAAGACCCTTATCTTGGCGCTGGACCCCGACGGGGACAATTCGCTGGCGAAAGAGCTTCGTATGGCCTCCAAAGTGGCTTCACGAATTAGCCAAAAGGTCGCAGACATGCGGATCAATCTTCAGGCACTCAAGAAGGTGGGTGGTTGTCGGGACTGCAGCTTTTCTTCATTTTCTCCTAAGCTGTGGGAGGGATGTCACAGACTTCATTTCAGTTTGCAGCACTCGGGTATTGGTGTTTTTCAATGTGGCCGTCCTATTACATTTGCCTGTAAGCAGCATTCGACTTAAAGCTCTCATGTTTCAGTGCTTTAAAGGTGATTAGGTTTCTTCTTCTGGTGTGTTTCTACGGCCATCATTTGTGAATTTGGATGTCAGACACTGTATCGGCCGGCAAACAGCGGAATGGCAGTGTCGTCGGAGCCTTCAGATCATGAAGAGGCGACGTATCATCTCTCTCCAGTGTCTGTTGCCTCTCCGTCACTGCTAAGCGCGTGGGAAACCACCATTCATCTGCTTCCTTCTACTTTCTTTGCTATAGCCGAAGCTTCTGAACACCTTGCAGCAGAAATAGAGGCGTCTATGCAGCAGACCGACGGCCTGCTAGCTATAAAGGACATGCAAAAGGCGAAGGATGTCCTCACCCAAACCCTTAAAGCTGCCCATCCAACTGTAGAGAAAATTCCTAAAATCGGCACCCCTCTCTTCTGGGTGCGTACTGCTGTTAGCGCATTTCTTGCTACTGCTGCCCTCTCGTTTTGCGTTTTCTTCTTCTGTTGCCTCTGTTGCTACAGCTGTTCTTTCGTGCGGTGCTAACAACTGTCTATGCAGTGGGAATGGGGAAGAACTTGTCCTCTTTGGGTTATGCGGTTGAGGATTCTCTTCAGGGTTCTATAGTGACATTCAGTCTGATGGGCGTGTTGGTGCTCCTGGGCTCCTTGTACTTGTGCTGCCTGTGCTGCTGCAATCGGGAAGCCCTCGTAGACCGCAAGGCCACGAGCTGCGGCTGTTCATTTCTGCTGCTGCTCGTCTCTGCTGCAGGTGGGGTTTTTGTCCTGGGCTGGTTCAGCAGCAGACAAGACAGCCTTTTAAGCCTTCTCATATTTGGTTAATAGTGTATATATTA
>NW_013566863.1:0-15564 GCF_000499605.1 Eimeria maxima | reverse complement strand
CAGCACCATCATGCCTAACGCCCGCTTGTATCTCGCACGTGGATTTTGCAAACTTCAAACGTTCCCCTATGCAGGTAGCAAAGGCACGCCAGAACGTTTTATCACCTTTCATGCTCCAACTCCACTAGTCTTCACTCACGCACAAACGCGTATGCGTATATGGCCACGTAGGCTGCAACGTTACATTTCCTATACACCCAGCACGCCTTTGATGCGGCTCCCAAGTGCATACTCTCTGAGCAAAACGGCACGCCATGGAAAGGCCAGAAAAGATTTCCTCTCACCGTTCCCATAGAGAAAGGCACACATCCACGTGAACCCAAGGAGAACACGATGATGGCCACATTTGCACTTTTCTGAAGCTGCGTATATTCCTATTGGTAGACGGAGCTGAGTTCAACAACGACCAGCGCTTCCAAAAATGCGCTTGATGCGAACAGCAAAGCAATGCAACTGGCTGCAAGAGGACAACCCGACCAATTGATCATTTGTGAAGGAAGAACAAGAAAGGAAAACGTGCGTTTCATTGGCGATCGTCTACTCATACCAACCGAGGTGCGGTGTAGCACGAATATGTCTTATCATGATTCAGGAATGCCACGAATACCTTTCCGAAAAATGGATATTTTGGAGGAATACTAGGGATATATGCACTATCTGCAACCCTCCCTAACACAGTGAAGGTTCACTAGTGCTGCCGAACTACAGCCGGCAGCCCGAGTTATGAGCTTCCTGCTATTTCTAGTAACCCAATAGGTAAACAATGATGTGCGGCCTTTGCAATATTTTTGCAGACAAGATGCAGATTTGCGAAATTCGTGTTGGCTGTGCCGTAGGCCGCCTCCTTCCACTCGCCGCTTTACTTCTCCGCTCAGCGACTACCAGCATAGACAGCCAGACGAATTGTCAATGCCACTAAATGTTTCACGGGAATCGCTGCATAGTTGGAGCTTGAGCCCATGAAGCATGACCTAGCTCACGTGTTCACCGATAACGTTTCTAATGCAAGAGTCTGTCATGCAGATGCATGTCACGATGCTGAAAGGCTCCGCCAAAGCAAAACCCGATAAGACCACGGGTGCACCCAATGGCGCTCCCACGCTTGTTTTCGTTGTCAGCCCGAACAACTGCACGCATTTACATACACATGTGCAGACGGCCTAAAGCGGAATAGTCCCCAACAAGACGCGTTGTCATTACAAAACCTTCACAGTACATACTGGCTGGGAAAACCGACGCGCAATTGGAACTCCAGAAACGGTTCCGGCACACCGCTTTCTTCAAGGGAGAACACAACTACGTGATCCTGTCATGTTCATAGGTAAAGAGCGTTCAGCGCTCCGGCAACTACTGCCTATACACCTGTGAGAAGATAGAGCTTATTTCAGGTACAAACAGTGCATCAAAGCAAGAGATTTAGACACTCTGCAAAAGAGTGCAGGTGGATGCATGGAGAGTAGCCGGCGAATCTCCCCTTGTTGAGGTACCAACAAGAATAGCCAACCCTTGCCGTATTTACCGTCTACCCGCAGCGCAAGGCGATCATGCGTGTAGGGGCGCTTTGGAAATTTTGTCGGATACCCACTTGCAATTGTTCAAACTCTGAGTTAAATTGATGCTACCTAATATCGTTGAACTATAGGCCGGCGTTGCGAGTGTGACTTCGGCGCTAATTCGCGGCATCAAACGGGTGTATAATACGTTATGGGCTCGGGTTCCTCTTGCACAAGTAAATTGTGGATCGCCGCAATCTGTGTACGAGCGGTAGCCTCCTGTCTTGCTTCGTTCCAAGCTTCACACATCGACCAGCATCTCGTACCATTCGCTGCAGCACTTTAAGTGTTTGACAGCAATAAGGGCGTCGACGTTTCCTGGTCTCACTGAGCAACCCGACGCCCCCACATATCAGTAAAAGTATCCCCGTGAATTTTCTAGAGCCGCTCTGATACTGTAGACTAAAGCGAAAGCCAAACGTGAGAGCGAGAGCAACAACACAATATCCCAATTCCTGATAAAATGCAAGTCCACAGATCTTTGCTGCTGCACATATACATTCACGCCAATAGCCACACAGCTTGAAACGTAATCATTTCCACGCGCATCCAATGAAAATGAAGTTTCACCTGAGCGCATACTCTCTGCAAAGAGCGGAGAACTATACTAAGGCGCCGCGAATGTTTCGCAAGACTGCACTCATGCGCGAACACACGCAGCTGACTTGCCCCTCGAGCATTATACCTGGAGGCCCCCTAGTGCCTCGCCAAATACTACAGACACTCCTGTAGGTAGGCGTAGCTCATTTCAACGACGATCTAAGAATTAAACTCAAGCTAAGTACCAAGAACAAAACGATGCAACTGGCTGTATGGGGATTTTCGGTCTTTGCTAAAAGACCAGTTAGAATGGGTTCATGTGTTCACGGCCTACAATATACGCTGGCTGCCGGTTGATGCAATATCGCAATATCGCTTTTCCCCCTAATGAATGCTTTGAAAGGATGCCACGAACACACGCCCGGAGATGGTGTGCTCTAAAGAATGTCGATGACACGCCAATAAGCAACGCAACTGCCGAACGCTCAGACATTACTATCCGCCTAAAGGCCCCCCCGGTGGTGTTGTGCTACCCTATATATGCACAATGAGCTACAGGCCCGCGGTGTTCGTTCTCAAACGGCATGCGGACATGCACAGCTCGTGTACCTCTGGCTGCCACCGTCTCTAGCTGGCATGCGTTCCTGCTGGCCCTCGCACTGCAAGCATACACGTAGGCACTCACCAAAGAATGCATCAAGGCCGGAAAGGAGACACCCTGAAAGGTACATCCCCACACTAGCGCCACGCATATGCCGCTGAAGCATAGAGCATACTTTCTGTGGAATCTGATATTACGATCGCAGCACCGAAAAAAGGTTTCGTCAGACCGCCACCGCAGATGTCCCTACACCTATAGCCCCAAAATACTTACCCAATTCACCAGCGTAACATTTGTATATCAGTGTCAGTATTGGTACAGTATACCGCCTCCACTGCGTGCTTTGCAGGAAGGAATCGGAGTCCCGACGAATACTCCTATTGGCAGAAGGAGCTGCATTCAACCAGGCCAAGCGAACCAAACGCATTCAACGGCGAAACGGGGTGCGTGGGCTGCATGCGGACTCCCCGTCCACCGTTTCTTGTTAAAATACCACCTGGAAGCGGGGACGCCAACAAGCGAAGCAAAGTATTGCGCCTTCGGTGACGATGCGCAAATGCCCCGAACACAGTCCTGAGAAATGGTATCACTCTCATGTCGGTGTCATATTTATGTCCCTCGATTCCTCCGAGAGTAATATCAGCAAGCTAGTTGTTTCAAGACATAATAATCCCTTTGAAAGGTGACTGAAGTTTGATGTGCGTTATCCAAGAACTACGTATTCTCCTCACAGTTTTTCTACAAGTAATATGCAAGCTTACACAGTTCAGGTTCGAGGCTACTGGGGGCGCCAACTGCCCTTCCCAATTGTGTTTCTCCCCTCAACAACTAACATCATACACAAAACGACGGACTGCCAATGCTACTCAACGCTTGACGCAAACTGCAGCCTTGCCGCAGTGTTGTGCAACCCGCTATCCCACTGCACATATATTGCCTCATCCATTCATCGAGATCATTGTTAGTGCCCGACACTCATATACATGTACATCGCAGTACTGAAACACCCTTGGATAACCATAGAAAGCTCCAAATCTTCACCCCAGTAAATACCCTAGAAGAGTACGAGTGAACAAAACTGTGCCCCCACTTCTCCTTACACTGTAGTTCCTGATATCTTCATGCACAGTGACATCGATGCCTGCCAACAGTCAGAATGTAACGCGAAAGCTATCCCATATCATACGAGCGCAACGTATGACCGCATACTTCCTGTTCCGGCTGGCATTATCATTCTAATTCCAGGAAGAACTTCTACGCACACCTTCTATAGCGTAGTGCACACTCATACCTAACAATCATCCAACCTCATGCACGAATGCCCTGTAGGCGTTCTAGCACATGCAGCGGATGCTCCTATCCGCAAACGAAGGGTATTTGAAGAACACCCGGCCCATCAAGCAGAAGGTAGATAGCTGTATAACTGGCTGCATGGGAACTACCCGACAAACCATTTTCTTTCAAGCAACGACGAGCTTAGGAAATTCTCAGGGTCCTAGGTATATATACGGGGCAGGCTATTACCCTTCGGCTCACAACAAATAATATCATCAATAGGATGCGGGAATTCAAATGCGTTTAGACAATCCGCATCGCAGGTTGAGAGTCAGCATTCAGGTGATACATGGTCCTATCACGTATTGCACCAATTCATCAGAATCGGTTGCGCACTCAACGGATCAAGTAGCTTAAATGTGCGTACATCCTGGGACGACTGGGATTAGGGTGGTGATGCCAGGAAGACCTTCTGCGCATGGTTTCCCTATCTGAAGGCACACTACTACCTAAATATTGTCTAACGTCAAACATGAATACCCTTTAGTAGCTAGGGCACATGCAGCACATATGCCGATGCGCCGGCGATGCCTCTCGCAAGCACGATTAGCCCATCAAGACACCCATTCGGCCGTCTGCAAAGCATTTGCCTGAAACTGGAGTACCCATAAAGCTGCTTTTTGATGAAGAACCAACGAGTATTGGGAATGTTCACGGCTTTCAAGGTTTACAACGCACGCTATTAAAGACGGTGGCTAGCTAGAGGCTGGCTCGAAGTAACGTCAGATACACACTGAGAAGCGATCCCACACCGAAAACAACTCAGCATAACTAACAAAGCCAAAACCAACCATCTGAACGAAAAGTTCTGCGTTACATTGTGCTAACCAACAGAACCATGATGCGTTACAGCATCCACCTTCCGGTTGTGTAACAGACATGATGATATCCATTATGTGTGTTGACCACGCTATCCGCCACCTTCACGCCACGGTAATCTCATATCCCGGAGAGCAAATAGAATCATGTATTACACGCAGGATTCCCAATGCTTTTAAACGCTTAACAAACATCATCGCACAGACGGAGCTTGATCCTCGAACGTCTCTTGCTGCAGGTTAACTGGCTCGCCAGATCACCATCATCGTGTCTGATGGAACCCTCTGTTCCCGCCGAACTATGCTAGGCTGAAACAGTACTTCCCAGTGAAAACCAAAGAAACGCACGGATGGAGAGAAAAATACGCCGACTCCTCAAGACTGCATGCGTGCATGCACAAATGCGGTCGTGCATCCAGTCAGGCTGGGATGCAAAGGCTTCCCTTGCTCCTGCCGTGCACACATCATCCTGCTCCTGAATGCCTACTCGCTGAACAAACCAGAGCCCGCTCGTAGCTCCAGTAATTACCTTGACGTACTGCACTCAGAAACCTGCTCGCACGCTTAGATTACCCGACGATCCCCATGCACGAACCACCCCCAGACATCCGACAGAGACTCCGTATACTCCTATCAGCAGGTAGGGATGACCTACAGCTGCAACCAGCGAACGAAACAACAGCTTAGCACCCGGTGCCACACAATGCTACTGGCTGCATGGGGAGTACATCTCCAATCCCTAGGATTTGAAAGACAGACAAGAATCGGCAATGTTCACTTCATCCACGATATATGGGGGCCGCCCGCCAACGTGTGCTGCATCACTGTCGACCCCGAGTATTATGGAAAATTGTAACGGACACCATTCCTCCCCACGAGATGGCAAACATAAATAAGTGCCAGAGCCCAAGCCATAAACTGTGCAATGCGAAAACACATGACAGTTAAAGTAATGTTCCCGCAGCAAAACCGACTACCTAATTTATGCCTGCCGCGCTCTTCGTTTTGTTACCCAATAGCTACACGCTGTGCTAGTGGTTCTGGTTTCCCTTGTAAAAACAACATGCGAATGTACAGAATTCGGTTTTGCCATTCTTTTGGTAACCTTTCACCTTTCGCTATTCGCGCTTCCCATCACCAAAATCAACAGCTGTTCGGATCGCCAATGTTGCTAAAGCTTAAACACAAACCACCGCCTAGTTACTGCTTGCCTTCACTGACATCGTTTCTCATGTCAGAGTCTATTCCCCAAGCTGATCGCGTATTGCCGAAACCGTCCGCAACAGCAACAACCAAAGGAGACCAAATCCACGCCAAAACTGAAGTATTACCACACAGTGAAAATCCAGGCATCTGAGCTACATATAAGGCCCCCCAAATCGCAATGAGAGCCTGAAACGGAAGACCCCGTAAACGAGCTATGTATACGGCTTTGCATGTAGGGCCGCACTTTCTGGGCAACCTGGCATGGCGTTAATCAGGCCAGAACAGGCTTTACCACACCCGGCCATAAGCGCATCCAACAAGATATATGACGGCGCTGTGCATATAGGCGGGTGGTTCCTTTAAAGCTGTGTGCAGATACAGCGGGCGTCAGCAGGGATTTCGGACACCTACTCTACAAGCATGCCAACGGTCTATAATGCGTTTCGCTCGCATCAGCACGAAAGCACGGAGACCATGCATTCAGACCTGCCTTTCTCGCATGGACTTGCACAGCCGACAATCTTGCCTGATCATTCGCCTAAAAGAGGGATTAGGGGTAAGCTTGTGAGATCCACTGGATGTCTAAAGAATACGGTACTCGCGTTGTGCTTATTGCTGTGAGCTTGTCGGGTGGATATACCAGCAATGACACTTCTGGCCGCTACTCCTGGCTCCGACGGCCATTGACCTCTTCATGTAGGCACGAGTTCCAAAATACTGTGTGTATCCCTTACGCTTCTGGTCTTAGTCAGTGCACGCGGGTCAAATGTGAGGGTGGTATCAGATACACAAATCATGCGCTGGTTGCATGAGGGGTCACCTAGTCTGGCAAAGACAAAACATGCCCGGAAAAAGCAGGAGACCCTTGTTAAGCTGTGTTACGCAGTAGCTACACAATACGGTAAACATTGCAAGTTCGTTTATGTAGTCGATAAGAGATGCAACACAATTCACAAAATTCGTCTAATCTGCCCAGTTGACCGCAGCACGCCCTTCGTGATTCCTCTATTCCTAAGGAGACCTATCATCATACATAAATATCTTGGATTTTCAGTGCTAAAAACTATTTGAAGGAAACCACCATGACGCTGTTTCTTGCTCCCAACACATATCGTGCTGCAGGTACACTACGTCAGCAATTCCCCGGTGCCATTGCTAATGTGAGTGCCGGTCTGCAAATCGCATATCGCACCTCCGTTACACCGCGCGTAGCGAGAATCTGCAAGAGGCGTCCACGTTTCACACTCCACAGATCTGCGTGACGTACATACACGCCCATGTCGGAGTTTCCAAACCACGAAGGAGGAATGACGTACTCTCTGAGTGCAAAGGGTTTCACGATCGGAACTAAAGCACCGGCTTCACCAGCCGCCTTTTCAAAGCCGCGTGTGCACACGGGTGGCATGATGCTGATATATGGTCAGCTACCGTCCCGCCAAACGCTGCATATGCTTCGCTCGGCCGCAGGTGCCAGTGCACCAGCCTATCTTCACCAACGCAACTGGGAAATTACAACAAGCAAAAACACGTTTCATTCCCTCCAACACCATCGCGTGAGACGGTTTAGGCATTACCGCCCAAACGGGCTACCAGATGTTCTCATTCCCTTCAAAATGTAGAGGTCAAGAAGGAATCGTTCCCACACCGTTGTGTTCCGTAGTCAGATGCGCGCCACGTCCACGTAAAACATCGTTGAAATAGTGGGGCGATTGGTGCTGACAACTCTTCTTACGCATCCGGAAGCCTGAACAGAGCTGCCTACCGTGTTGAGTAAGGTGCCTACCAAAGGATACAGTTGTTGTGGGACCACAACTGCGAGGTTACGGGGCCTGTTGTCCTTGTTGCATTCCCAACACACTAGTAGCATCAGGCAATTTGACTGCGCTAGCGTTGTTTGCTATAAACACCCGACACAGAGGTGCCCAAGTGGCTGCGTATGATTTACCACAAACAAGCTTTGCCGATTGGTGCATCTCTGCCTGTGCCACTAATAATGGCACTGTCACACATTGCGTCCTGGACAGAATGCATGATCAGGGAACAATAGAGAGGCTTCTATACATGGTCAAAGTTCACCACCCAAGCAAGCAACACAATGTGAAAACCAAAAGCACGCCCTTCCGCGAGGGGATTTGAATTTCATGTTCAACAATGCATATGGAAGGAGTACATCAGATTCGTAGAGGAGAAAGGCGGGGCAGCAGCGTCAATGGCGAAAACGCCACGATTTCTCAACTTAGACCCAAACAGTTTGCCGGTAGAGAAGGCGTTCATCGGAATGAACTTTTAAAGAACGTACGGAACAGAAACCCGTATTCCAATCACCCAAATGGCAAACGCGCAGTGCAGTGAAAACCCAATTTTGCTGTGGCTCCCCTTCTCACGTATGATACGCACAATACAGAAGCAGGGTATATGGAAATGGCAAGGATATTCAGGAGAGTAACGGGAGCCTCTGAGTTCTCCGAACCTGGATACGCATTCTGGAGTGTGTTTGTGAGAGAACAGCTCCTAAGGAGACCCTATCACGGTTGCCTGCTCTGCAAAGTGCATCTGTTGGTCTCGCTGGCAATAGTGCACCACATCCAAACAAGAAGCCAACCTCACCGCTCTATCTCTGCCACGAAAGTGTAGCTTACGAACCACTAAGAATGATCAATTAACGACTTGCCCCCGTCACGTGCAGGTCTCCCGGACTCCGGTAGAGAATTGGGCAAAAAAAACTATTGAATTCCCCGGTAGTCACCAGTCTTAGGGCTACAGTACAGTGAATGAGTTTCGTCCAAGTAGCTATGTTGCCCCCCTTCCAGCAGGAAAGAACTACCTTGGTGTTCACCCAGACTTTCTTGCCCTTGGCCCTTGTGAAATAGTCACCCTGTCCTGCTCGGTAGAACTCACGCTGCATTGATCTAAACCTTCTTTCGCCAGTCTCCGCGTATTTGCTTCGTAGCTGCTGCGGGTTCTGTTGGATTGTAGGGCACTGAAGCAATAAAGGATCATGAGCACCGCTGCAGCAGTGGCTGCCAGGACGGCAGCCCGTACGAGAATGGGTCTTGTACTTTCCCCCCTAAGCCTTGATGAATATGTGCTCTGGAACGGCATTATGGCCACATTGTCCAGGGATGTGGCCTCAGACCTGCGGAAAGGAGTGGGGGGTACTTGAGCGCCGTCAGTTGCCTCCGCTACAACTGCCACAAATACAGCAAGCACTGTAGTGAAACACCGCATCTTCCAAATCAGATGATTGCGCTATCACGTTTTGCTTATGATTAAAAAGCAGAATGTTTAAAATTTCAATGATAATATGGAAAGGTGGCCTTGTGTGGAGTTTGTCCCTCTATGAAGGCATGCAGGTGCGTGCACGGAATCGAGGTGCAAAATTTCAATGTCCCACTCCTTCCGGAAGTGTGAATATCATGCGCATTTCCCTGATATTCGAGAATGTATTTGACGTATATCATGAAGCAAGAGAAAATTTTTGCGATCCTGTCTTCCGGGCAGCCATCTGCTTCAGCTGCTAAGTATTTGACCGAAGAGGGTTGTGGTGTTTGTGGTTCCTACTCACCTGCTTCTATGCAGACAAAACTGCAACAAGCAAACAGATTAAAAACACGGACTTCTTTGTTCACTTCCTTCTGGACCGGCTGTTGCAATCCTGGTTTCGCCCGCGTTTTTGCAACGTGTACTGCTGCACAGGCTCTCCTGCCTGGGAAAATCCCACTGAAGTTTGGGGAACAAGGTCTATTCCGCATTATTAGGCAGTCAAGGGGAGGGAGAACACTCTAACAGTGGTGTAATTGTTAGCGCAATGAGGAAGAATGGCGTTGTTTGTTAGCCTGTATTGCACTGCTAGCTGAGAAAACTGCGCCGAAACTCATGTCAGACCATCTCCTCTCCCGAAGCTCGAGGCACTTGAAAGGCTGACCTCAGGATGCCTGTAGACTGGGAATTAGGAAAGTTGGAATCTCTTTTCGAAGCCTTATCGTGGGCGTTGTAACCACAAAACCGCTCGCGACCGTCCTGTAATGACTGGAGTGGCACCGGGCCCTTGCAATGCGCGTGCTCCTTCCGTATTTTGCATCTACCTTGAATATGTTCCACAGTTACTCCCCACAACGTTTCTTCCGGGCCCAGCAACTGCGACTGCATCCTCCCTCTTGCTATGTCTTCATCTCCGGCAGCTGTCTAACAAATGAGTAGCGCTCGGGTTCACAGAGCTGTGCTGAAAAGTGGGGGAGCACAAGGGAACAGGTCTTCCATTCTCTTCGAAATGCGTGTATGGTGCCTCTACGGCGGATGGTGTATGCAGACGTACGGTACCGTGCAGTGTTGGCCCATGGCGTGGGCCCTAGTGATCTGCTGCCGTTGCTAAGTGGAAGTGGACAGTCAGCTTTGGGAAGCCCAGTAGCAGCAGCTGTACTGCCTCTTGTTGAGGTGTTAGAGGTAGCGGTGATACAAACAACTGCATCGGCCGTTGCGCGGAACAAATAATGGGGGCATAGAATGCTCAGGGCAAACGAATGAACAAACCCTACCATTGCAGCCCAGGACGTAATCTCTGCTTACAATGATTTTCTTGACAAGCTCACCCAGCATCTGTCTCGCGTGATCCCAAAAATAGCTCTGGATTTGGTACATATGCCTAGTGTTGTTGCATATTAGTGTTCAGAGAGGAATGCAATTGTTTTTTTCGGGTGCACGTACATACATGGCACAGCTGCAATGCATTAGCAGCTACTATGCGACGGCCCTGCAGATTTCCTGGTGTGCAAGAAGAGTGAACCTGGAGTTGGCGCGGGCCACAAAACTATTTTCTGGGTGCTGCTTATGTCGCCATTTGCACGGACACATATGCGCAGTCGACTCAAGGAAATCCTCACTAGTTTCTGGGGTTATGCGTATTTCACTCCTACCGCCTTCACGAGCATCGTCTCAACGACAGCGATTGTTCGTGGAGCTTGGTTGTTGAGTGCAACCTTATACCATCGTGTCCAATGACTATATTCTATTGGAAGGCGAATCGGCGTCTGCGTACGATCGTCCGTTGCTAACCGATTAGGACTTTAAGAAACAAGTATACCGCTTCTGAGTGCTTTGCTGTTTCCGGACATTACGACACCGTATGAAAACACCAAGGACGTGAGTGTGCCTTGAGTGCATGAAGGGTCAAGGGTTTAGTACTACCCTGTTCTTGCCAACTGCTGTTCAAGAAGGCTGCAACCGCTTCAATGGGCTTCTGTTAGTGACGCGTTCTGCAATCGTTGCATTCCAAGCTTCGGGGCATCTCCTCGCGGTGCAGTGCGGCGTTTGGCAGTATGACGGGCTGCAGCAACCGCGTTTGAGGAGCCCCGACCGCACGCTACGAGTGCGTACTCCACCCTACGGAGACACGCCTGGTGATCCTATGCCGTATAGAAGCACATAATGGACAACGTTTCGAGGAGTGTACTGGAGTGCAGTACTGGGGCTTTCAGGCCTAAATATTCGTAAGGACCTTGACAGCCATGCGTTGCATCGTCCTGCTCCCCTGGCAGGTTGCTCTGAGCGTAGAATGTAAAGCAATGCACCAGAGAAAGCAAAAGCGCAAACTCCCGTGGAGTGAACGAATAGGCGTTTAAGGCCGGAAAGCAAATGCGGTGAGGCCTAAAGACTTGAAGCAGGACTTCGTAAGCCCTTACGAATGCTTGCGGAGCCGAAAGGTGTATAGGTGAGCAGATGCATGTAAGCAGTTGCCTCATCAGTGGATTGAAGGTCGTTTGCCAAGAATACGTAGTATGCAATGCTGGCACATCTAGCCGCTTTTACACAGCTCCACACAAACTCGTGCTGCTGTGCATTAGAGGTCTCCAACGCGAAAATGGGATCGCCTAGCAACAGATGGGGAACAGGGGCAATTGGAGCCCAGCTCCTGCAGAGCTATACGTATGGTTCTCACCAGAAGAAGACAACAACACGCAGCCTACGACGCGGTCTGTGTCTGCATACTCATATTTTTAGCGTCCTTTCGGATATTTGTATGGTTGCTGCAGCTTGTCTGTAGCTCCCGTTTTTGTCTTGGTAGTAGTCTCTCTATATCGGTGTACGCGTGTCCTTATTTTCGTATTCCTTGTGTGCCTCATGCCCCTCTGCGTTCGTGTGTCTGTGCGTGTGGGTCGTGAAACGTCCGGCTGTTTCTCCGCCTTTCTCCAGGTCTCCTAACAAATGTTTTGCGTCTCTAGTAGTTTGTGTCAATCTGTCAGTTTAGTCATTTTTTGTGCAGTCCCATTTCTGCTAGTTTATCCTTCCCGAGGCAGTATTTCCCTCGGTTTTGCTTTGGTGTGCACAGTTCGATCGGCCTTCGGGTTTTCAGCTGTTTTTTCATCGCTGTAATACTCCTGATTCACGTGCTTGTTTGAGAGTGACGAAATGAGACAAACACCATCGTGTCTTCGGCCAAAGGCAAACTATCCTTCAACCGCAGCTACTCATGTGCCGTTTCCGCTAACCAGCGAAACCGCAGCCAAGCCGGTGTGCGTAAATCCTAGGACACCAAACAATGAGGGGCAACGAAGACGGAAACTAGCTACCGCATCTTAGACTACTGCACACATGCCAGAAGCACTCAACTAGTTGCAACGCTTTCGTGAACTACAGGCAAAGCTCAGCCCTAAGAGCTTTGCCTGTAGTTCACGAAAGCTTTGCAACTAGTTGCTTACCACTAACCCGTAAACGGGAAGCACTATGAAATGGAACGTAACGTCCCACGCCCTGAGCAGTACATCCAAAACATTAAAGCATAGAGCATGGCTTCCCCAGTAGTACTAAACCCTAAACCCGAAGGTCTGAACCCTGAACGTACTACCCTGAGACCCTGGCCACTAAACCCTTTGCCCGGAGACCTAATCCATAATGCCTAAACCATAGACCTTTGGTAGTGAAGCATCCTACTTGAAAAGAAATGACGAAAGTATCTTATCGCGGGCACATGCCGAAATTCAATGCTATTGATGTTAAAAATAATTTCCCGTCGGCTTTGACGGCATATTTCAATGTACCCACTGCGGTCGCGCTTCCAACTGTATGTGCTGAATCAGGCATCTTGCATATGTGGGTTGTTACGACGTTCTCCGCATGAATGCACGCGGACAAGACGAACGTACTCACTGCAAATTGAACTCGCCGCGTTGGTGGAGCAGTTCAGAAGCGATTACCGTCATGCGCCTCAAGAAATCTGTAATCTGCGCGAACCCGAATTGATTAGCAACACATAGATTGGCTAAGGGGATTGACCAGTGCATTAATTGTCGGGTTGGTACTTGACCTACTTTAGCCGGCTGACAGCTTTACTGCACCATGCTGTCATATGGTATGACATGTTTACGAAACTGAAGGATTGTCGGTAGAGCCGCCTTGCGCTCTTGCTTAAACTCCACAGGCTTCCACACGCAATACGAAAGGTCGGCAGGTTGCAATGCAGGTCTGCAAAGTAGATGCAGCACCGCCTAGGACGTTTGTTATGATGGCAGGAGCGGGTTATACGCCCACACTCAGGTACTGGAATAAGCAGAAAGGCCAACAGGTACAAAGTATCTGACAGGCGAAATCAAGGGCAATTAAAAACATGAAACGCCCGTAAAACACAAATTGCTGGTAAACTCTAGTTAGTATTATGTGCGATAAAATCAACCCCCTCGCTCCCTCTCATTGCCCGTCTGTAGTTATAGAACGAAGCTCAATCACAGTCCAGGCCCACACCAATTTTGCTTCACTGAGGAAACCAGACTTATAGGAAGCTAAAACCCACTTGGCACCAACGGAGTCCATTTATGTTCTCGGAACAGCCTTCCAAGACTTTGTATGACAAGCGCTGCTACATGCAAGAAATATCACAGGGCATGTGCCACCGAATAGGGCAGGGGATTTCGCCGGGGATAGCGGAGTCATGTACACTTCACCGTTTGCTGATTTAGCGAGTCCTTGTGAGTACTGGCCAACACCGATATGCACCAGAATAAGTTTGGCCAATATAGATATTTTGATCAGAAAATCAAGATGCGGCATCCGGAGAAGAAACTACAATTTTGTTGAGAGTCTAACGCAGCCTTGATTTTACATAGTATTCTGCGACTCGTGCGTGAATGGCGCTGTGCAAGCTGCGACGAAATATTCGGGAAGCGTTGTTGAAAATGAATGTGGAAATGAGCTGGTACAGGTTTCCGTTACATATCATTATTTAGTTCTTAAGGTGACAATTTCACGAACACAAACACCCCTACCCACGTTCTGTGGTACAGAACATATGCCGCCACATATTAAACCTACCGTTTCCCCCTCGATGCGCCTTCGCTCTTTTGTCGTAACGACCTTGACGTGTAAATGCGTTTCAGCAGGTGAACGCAACTCACACCCCAAGTGTGGGTACAAACCGGACACACTGGCCACTGTGTGCATCTCACAGAAACCATCATATCTACGGGCAAGCAGATGCCACAGCAAATGCTCCATTATGCTCTCACTTGTAATGGATTTTCAAATACAAAAAACTGACAGTTGGAGGGGTTCTTGAAAGTACACCGCCGTTCGCGCGTTTGCATGGTGAAGGGCCTACCACCCATGTGCACGGGCCTACAAGCATGTTAAGACGCGCCAGCCCACAGACTCTACGCACCTTCTGTTGAGCGCCATCCCTGCGGCAACATAAGCCATGAACAAAACTCAATTCCACCGGAGCCAGATCCAATGCGAACATATGCCACAGAGTTCAAATCTATCAGGGACAATCAGCGTGTTAGCGCGAGCAACACAGCTGCATCGGGCACCCGGCGCACCTGAGCTAACCCCCATGACACAGCGAATGGCCTAAGAATCATGAACCGCCGTGCTCACGCTAAGACGAAATCCTCGGGAAGTCTTGTTAAAAATGAATGTGGAAATTTGCGGGTACAGTGTTCCATCACATATCATTAATTTGTCCTAAGGTGACAAGTGCACAATATGCTGGCCACACGTTTGGTTGTAACTACACTTTCCAAGTTCCATTTAGCCGCCCACGAACCCCGCGCAATCAACTAACTTTCGAAGGAAGTGAGGGGTCCTATTGAATGCGACGCTGTGAGGAACCATGCTGCCTCCTGCTCCACAGTCATCAATCACATTGTGATTACTTATCTATAAACTGCGTTGACGCATGCAGCCCTCTGTTAGTAGAGCTGTGCAGATTAACAACACAAATTATCGCACGCACGTTCTAAAAAAGCGCATTAACAGAGAGACAACTCACGGCTTTTAGTGCCAGGTGTACAACCATAAATACCTATCAAACACCCCACTGTAAATCCCACGCCACACCCGCTTCACACGTCGAAGCATCCGAATGTATTGGAGTGCCAACACAAGCGAACACAGACATCATGACGCACTTTCTATGTTACAGAACATATGCCGCCACATATTAAACCTACCGTTTCCCCCTCGATGCGCCTTCGCTCTTTTGTCGTAACGACCTTGACGTGTAAATGCGTTTCAGCAGGTC
>NW_013566862.1:0-15037 GCF_000499605.1 Eimeria maxima | reverse complement strand
CTAAAAAATTACGCCGGCTTATAAAACGGCCTGCCGAAACACCTACAATGCATGCGTAATGAGGTGAACAGGACGATCATGTATTTACCCGGAATACCACTGGTTCCTTGATGCGGACAGCGGACACGGTTGCTAGTCATGGAGCATTTTGCATGTGAATGCGGCTACCCGTGCATCTACGAATAAACAGGAACCATACAGCTTTAGGCTTCACTGACATCGCCGTCAAAGCCGCTCGCCCAGTTTCTACAGTTGGAAAACGAGTGAAGCACTTAACACAAATGGTGAAGGCATTTTCAAACTCACAGCATAGTATTTTCAAACGCATATCTCCTAGTGATACTCTCAAGACGTACGCGCTGGATGAGCGCCTGTCTGCTAGCCATAGTTGTTGGACCACACTGAACGAGTTCGTGCCTATTTTGCCTGTATTCTGAGCCTTGTAGAAAAGGTTTGAATACTCGTGTGTACGTGCCCAATACTGGCAACAATAAACGAATGCCAACAGCTACGATAAAGGCTTCATTAGAGCGCCACTTCCAACACACGACAGCAACACCGTAGGTCTGCCTCCTCGCAGCCTGCAGTGCTTCAGCATAGCTCGTAGTGGAACTCGCAAGCCGTACAGCCTGGATGCGCGGGAGACTGCCACCCATAAGCATTGGACCAAACTGAACGTGTTCGGGGCGGTTTTTGATTGTATTGGCAAAAGCGCCAAAAGGTTTGAGGGCTCCCGCGTAAGCCGCCAATACTGGAAGGCATAAAAGGATGCCAACATCTACGACAAAGTCGTTGTTACAGCTCCACGTCCAACATATGACAGGACCACCGCCTGTCACTTTCTTATACGTCACCTGAAGAGGTGCTATATTCTAATATCTTCACTGACAGGACCACCACCTGTCAACGTATTATGCTTCACCCAAAAAGTTGCCATATTCTAATCTGTTCAGCGCACAAATGTGAAAAATCCATGGTAAGAAGCGCCCGTCTTTCACGCAGCATATAACATGATAACAGATGCAGGCATGAAAGTATTCAAATATAGGGAGGATGCACGAATCACTTGGTGGACAGCGCGATTATGTAACTACCCTGAATACCACTGGTTCCGTGATCCGGACAATGCACACTGTTGCACGTCATGACACTCACGGTCTGTGCATTACGAATGAAATGCCTCGTTGGGCGCCGTATGAATAAGCGGGAAACACACAGCCAAATCGGTTCACAAAAGGTTCTACAGCTGAACAACAAGTTAAGGCATATATGAGCGTGCGCGTATCTCCTGCCGACACACTAAACGAAGACGTACAATCTGGATAAGCGGCTCTTCGCCAATTATGAGTTGGACTACATTGAGCGATGCGGAGCTGTTTTCGCCTATACCCAACGACGAATGTGTACCTCGGGACAAGCACCAATTATTGAACGGATAATAACCAACCAATGGCTCCGAAAGCGACTTCCCGGGAGCGCCACATCCAAGAGATGAAAGTAGCTTTACTTGAAGAAAACAGAGATGCCACATAGTGCCCACAGGCCCTACAAGCGTGAGTATCCACTGCGAAAGCAGTATTATCTCGTGAATGCATACTACATATTTCCGACCACCAGCGATGGCTCAACCGAATATCCTGTGTGGCATACCAGCAAAGTACACGTTTCTAGGTCTTAGCTTACAAGCTGGTGGTGTGTCGTAGTGCCCCAAACTTTTCCATCGTTGATTGTTTGCATTAGACAGTTTTCAGGTGGCTCCCAGCTCCTCTTCGTTTTCCGGCGAGAGGTAGCCAGATTGCAGGAATCGTAAAAACACACAGAATTTCACAATGATGGCAAAGTTTGGGGCACTACGACACACCACCAGCTTGTAAGCTAACAATCAACGCTAGGAATGCTTCAACTGCATCTGGCATGATGCGTGCACCATGTAGAACGCACGTACTAGTAAACATCCACAAACTAAAGACCCACAATTTCTGCGTAGGTTTAAGTCCTGCCACCAGCACTACAAAGTGCACAGGACACGCTGCACTGACTGGTACGAGGTAGGGATATTCTCGGCAAGAGGTCAACAGCACGCGCGCACCAAAAACCACTCTACTGTCAATAATTATTCGTCCCTTTGGCAAATAATCCGTATTCGGTAACCCGTTACGCTGCCTCCACCCAAGTCTCAAAGCAAAAGGATTGTGACTTAGCATCAGTTGTACAGTGAATGCCTCGTCAGCTAACAATGAACCATGCACGGATCGCACGCGCTGTACATTGTAATACGAGGCACTCTGGTATTTCGAAGCCTAGCAGGGGCCCTACTGACAAATTCGTCTGCTATAAACCCTGACACGCTTGTTAATGCACATGTTGTGGTTCAAGCAAATGCCTGATGGCCACAAATTGTTTGCGGAAAAACCTAGTCTGAACCACGCTCACGGCCTGCATTTCAAATGCTCATACGTGGCGAGGGCATTCTATGCAGCTCAATGCACAGTGTCGTAGCACCTAGCCAAACGCAATACTTTCCGTTTAGCGTGTGCATGCATTGTGGGGTCCATGAGGCTCACCAGCTGGTCGTACGCTCAATACGTTTTCCCTGTAACACCTTCTGCCTTTATCTTTTTCTACTCTATGGCGTACGCGTTGTGAAACTCTGAGACATGCATATAGCTGCTGACTATGGAGTTGTCGTGCCCGTTTTCCAAAGAACATGACGCGACCCCATCCCCCTTCATGTAGGAACATACAGGGTCCCAAACGCATGACCGTTGAGACATGCATAGGCTATGGAGCTATATGCATGTCTCAAAGGCCATGCGTTTGGGGACCCTGTATTTTCCTACATGAAGGGGGATAGGGTCGCGTCATTTTCTTTGGAAAACGGGCACGACAGTCTCTAAGGTATTGGGGGAAAAACAGGCGAAACCCCTTACTTTGTCTCCCGCGGTCCCAGTTCAGTCAGCTGCGCTACTCACAGGCTGTTATTATTATTTATCCTTTTAAACATTAGCACCGTGGCGACTAGGTAGAGACTGAAGTGGGCATATCACCAAGCGACGCGCAAAAGAGTTTTTCATCTTTGAAGACGCATACAACCAAGCTACATATCTAATACTTCCTTCTACAACCAAGCTACATATCTAATACTTCCTTCCAGAATGCTGGCAGCACGCACCCTGTTCGGGGCTGAACATACTGACGAATGATCTTCTGTAGTCCCGTACGCACTGTCACGCTCCAAAATTAAGGCCTGCGAGTCTGTCGGCGACCGCGGAGGCTGGGGCAAATAAAACCACCAGCACTACGCACCTTCTGGAACATTTCCAGGCGACGCATGCACAATTTTCAACAACAGCAACCAGTGCGTTAGCGGAATATTACAACTGCCGGTTGGGGCCTTATGCTCACATTCTGCCGGTCATTATCGGATTCTATTGTGCTCGCTACACTGCGGCCTGACAGTGGCAAACCTGTTAAGGCTAGGATTGAGCGCCTAATCAGGCAGGGTTAACATTGATGCACAGAACGCCGTTGAAGAGACGAAGAGCTGCACCCTGTGTTGATTGTAAAATGCACCTCCTTCCCACAGCACAGTCTAATATAGCGATCCTGAATATCGCAAATACCGGGGTGTTGTCGAACAACCCACAACCTGCGTCGTGCGCACTCCATATCGATATGGAACTGCGCCGTTATACACATGTCAAGCACCGAAATTGAAAAGCGAAACCTGCGCACCGGCAGGTGCGCAGGTTTTCCTTTTGTTATACGACATGGATACCTACAAAATGACATGTATGCGACATGCTTGCCGTGAGGCAGGAGTGGAACCTACTCGTGTCCTTGAGGCCAAATATTGGGCGGCGGCCTGAAAGGCATACTTCCTGGTGTTTGGGGGATCCAGTCGCGAATGCGCACAAACTCACCTAGTGCCACTTAATCTGCGTAAGTAGCCGCAGTACCTGCGGCTGCCAAATAGCCTCCTGCATCCAAATGGGGCAAGGTGTGTGCTCCCCCAGAAACCACATTACTCATGCTACTAAAATACGTTGCAGCATGCAAAAAACCTACCCTCCGAAGGATAGCCGGATACAGCGGAGCGTGTTGCCTTTCGAATCCCAGGATGGCACATTGCCTCACCGGTGCGGCACAAAACAAGCCGATAAAGGCACCAAACAGTTCACATGAATACGAGTGGGGACGGCCATGCTTTGATGACACAACAAACAGTGAGAGCTATTGCGAGAGGAGCGGGGCCTCAAAGCCCCCTAATCGTCGGTTGCATTCCGCCCGATAATGTTCGAACGCGAATGGCTAAGACTATTCACAATGGCGTGGGGGAAATTGAGCATACATCCCCATTCCGCCGTATGCCTACGCAGTCCTACACTTGGTAATCACTTGCTCACAGACTTAAATGTTGGCGCAGCCAGCGTATCCAGCACGACAGAATTGATGGTTTAGTGATGCAATAATCGAGCTCACTGTGGCCCACAACTAGCGCTGTCTATATACCTAACATAGTCATACACTCCCCCAAGCACCACCAGAAGATCGTAGGAAAATTTCATATTTCCCAACACGGCGGGCCCAGGGTTTCGAGTACAAAGACATCCTTCCAACCAGGGAGGAGCCCACATGCCAAAAGGATAGACGAGATCATTCGCAACGACTTGAAGAGGTTTTGGGGGTTGCAAGTGGCCATCCTTTCCCACCCCAGGCGACCTTCACATTATAGTAGACGCGTTGGGACCCAGTGAACTGCGCACCTTTTCAGCGAAGCCAGGAAGGCGATTCAAAATAAAGAAAACGGAATCGTCTCCCCTTCACCATACGGCTCATTAGGCAATCCGTTGGAGTGCCGTCTACCCATGCCAATTCGTCATTGATGCAAAGATATATCTAGAGCAAACCCTCGCCGATGACCATGCAAATGCTGTATGCGTAGGCAGTTGTAGCTGCTTGCTTTCCAGCACACCAATCAAAGGGTGCCGTTCTGCGCAGCCTCGGCGGGTGCGTCCAAAGCGAAGCTAAGCCGTGTAGTGAGGATCGAGTATATGCTAGGGTGTAACCACACGAACCTCCAAATGCCACACGTCCTTACTGCTGTGTCACGAAACACTTGGATGCAGGCACCGAGCAGTTCACACCCACACAGTGAAGCGCACCGCTCCTATTAGACATCCGCACAAGGGTAAAGGTACAGCATGGTGTACAAAGCGCACACAACCATTTCCGGCACTATCGACATTGGTTTCTGTTCTCCCAGAGAGGTTAAATTATCACGGGCTTTCCGGATATACAGATGCATTTCCCTGCTGGCGTACAGAACTTTACGCGTGTTAGTGAAGTGCGTACTAGCTGAAAGGTGTAAATGACTTGCGTTGAAATGCAATAACAATGCTAACGCTGGAAAGCCAATACCACGTGGCTACGAGCTGTTACTAGGAATGTAACTTCTCGGTATCGCTCGAAGTGCATGAGCATCTTACCCAGGTGCATCGCACCAGCCGTCCCACGTGTACGGCGATGCAATATTTGCTATCCGATCTCACCAATGCAACATCGACAAGGCACGACACTCCAACCAGCAATCCCCAAGGCTGACCAAGGGGGACGGGCTGTGATATCTAGCGTTGGCTGCTTCCAATGCTGTAGAAGATACCTGAAACGCGTCGTGTTGTAACCCACGGAAGTTTTCCTCCTACGAGCACGTCGCCGCCCCAATGGAAGACCAAATATCACCCAACCAGGAGGCGATCGTCGGTTAAGCAGTGGCGATTGCTGCGCGGGGCTTTCCTAACTGTTGGAGGAGCCTGTACGCATTCTGAAAAGCTTGACGTGACCGACTGCTCTGCATAACTCTCCATGCAACTCCTAATCGTTACTAAGGAGGTATCCGTCTGACTATGACTCGTTAGAAGACCAGTGTCCATGACAAGTGACCAGTTGTTTTCTGGAGAGCAGTCTCCGTAAGCACACTGTAACACTGGGAAACTTTCGGTTTCGTCTGTGTACCTAACACTATGTGCATCTACGTCCCGGTGATGAGTGAAATTCAAGTAAAATGCCATCGCAAGCTGCTAGCCTGCCATATTTCCCTTTTAACGCCAGGCGTGACTCCTACGTTGAAACCGTCCACTCAATGAGCACGTCAAACCACCTCGTATATATCCGCCGAATGACCAACACGTATGCATAGCACTGGACTGCAACAGTTCACGCTCTTTCACGCGTCTACTGCACCGACTGTAGCGTGAGTAAATTAGGGCTCACATGCTGACAGGATCGGAAAGGGCTCGAAACCTCGCTGATGCGTGGTCTCCCCAAACGTAAAACTAACGGTGTTTGCCATGTGTAGAAAATGTTCGAACATTGTTGCCAATGCAGTTCCTCACAGCGCTGACGGTGTGAGGAACAACGAACCTTTGGGAGAAGAATCACCTGGAATCCATTTGCTTCCCCTCTGGTGCTACAGGGGGTTTAATCCCTCTGTTCTGAAGAAACACACCTGTGCATTCGGTGGAGGCATTTCGCTCTTGTCAGACGCAGGCTGGCGGACTACCATAAATATTCAGTATTCATGCAGACCGAGTGTTCAAGCTAGCCCTCTTGGAGAAGGCACTACTAGAGTCGCTTGGCTCACAAGCTGTTCCGCAGTGGGCATAGATCATATCAACAAATCGACCAGTGAGGAAGCACCTGCAGAGCCGCCATACTCCGGTTTGCAACACCCATATGCACGCATTGAAGCTGAAGGCAAGAGAGCCCTCACATGTAAAGGCCGCGGACTCAGCAGATGCACAGCACGACGAAATTCCCAAAATTCCCTCAATAAAAGGGTACACGTGATGCGGCGAACCTACGCGACGTCTGACGTACGGTCTGTGCATTACGAATGCGACTGCTCGTGGTATTCCCTACGAATAAACGGGAACCATACAGCTGTAGGCGTCACTGGCATCACAGCAACTCTCCCAGCTTCTACTGTTGGAAAACGAGTGAAGCACTTAACACAAAAAGTGAACGCACTTTCAAACTTCAGCATACATCCTAGTGATACTCTCAAGACGTACAACCTGGGTGCGCGCCTCTCTGCCAGCCATAAGCGTTGGGCGCCACTGAACGACTTGTGGGCTGTTTTTGCTGTATTCTAAATCGCGTGGAAATGTTTTGAGGACTCGTGCGTATGTGCCAATACTGGCAAGCATAAACGAATACCAACAGGGCTTCGTTAAAACGCCATCTCTAAACGTTTAAAACACCATCGTAATTCTGCCTCCCGCGCAGTGCAACATGCATGGGAACCGTCCGCTTTCAATGTGGTCCTACAAGGCCTCCATTGTTTTGTTCTGGAGTCCGTCATCCTGTATATCGGCTGCTGGCACTTTGCGCCTGTTCGGCACCCACCCTCACCCCTGAGTAGAGCCGTTTAAACACTTACGTCCAAATGTTTCAAGCCAGCCTTTCAGCGAACAAGTCGTGTGTCGTTCCAGACTTACAGTCTGCGCCAAGTAATTGGAAACGCCAACACGCGCGTCTCTGTCCATTAATAATACTTTACCAACAGACTACCAGCTTGCAATGTTCGTCGGATTTCGTAGCGGAAGCGACTGCAATAATCGCTGCTTTTACTTATGCCGCATATTAGACGATTGCAACCGCTGGTGGCCAAACATTAAAAGAGAACTAGAATGCACTGAGTGACACTCACAACGGTATCATGGAAACGTCCGAGTTGCAGTGCATCTGTGATACGAACATCGTACCCAGCTGCCGTTCCAACATCCAATTGAACCAGCATATTGTTGAAGTTGCAATACCAGTGTACTCGCTTCACAATGAGCACGCGCACTCTCTGCAGTATGCAAAGGGTGACATTCACGTGAGGCACCAGTACAATATGCGCTAACCCATGTCGTAGTTTATTCCCATGTGCACTGTGTCCTTATACCGAAGGTATGCTTGAGGTGGTGAAAAATACGTCGCCTCTGATACAGCAGAGATACCTCCCAATTATATTCATTATTGGATGCGTTGGCTTGAAAACGTAGTGCACACGCAATGCTTGGCTTATGCTTTGTTGCCTACCCCGCACGTTCAACCCCTAATTGCTGGACGGACGACTTGGCTGTCGTCGGTCCAGCAATTAGGGATTGAACGGCAACTGCACCACCCAGCGAGGGCCCCAAATTGGAGCTAAGAGACTTACAATTGCATTTCACAAATGAAAAAGTCTTGCGAATGCAATAGTCAACTGTATGGAGTAAGGGGCCTCCAAGTGAACTTAGATGCTGGTTCTATATGACGCTTGACCACCGAGGCCAGCCATCTCATTTGATGTGTATCGCGCAATATGTCACGCTGGTTCCACAGTATGCAATGCACCATCATGGCATCGATTCACCGGACAAATGCAAGCATTTGGTGGAGCCAACAGCCAAAAGCCACCCACACGAGGAGACTCTGTCGCGTGACTCCACAGGCTGCTCTTATTAGAAAATCCGAACAAAAATGCACAATACTGCATCAGCCCGCAGCAAACATAACTACCCCATCAGCATCGAAGCAACAAGGATATAGCTGAAACTGTTGCCGGGTCATGTCTGCCAAATCCCATTGCAGTCTATCACGTTTCACGCAGCCCTCATTATATTTTCTTTGCCAAAGTCGTTTAGTCGCCACACTTCGCTAACCATGGAAACCTGGTTCCCAAGACAAAAGAAGGACCGCCAGGTGTTACTGATGATCCAGCTACGCCATGTATGAAGTGGAGCTGCTCTGGGCGTGTTCTCATTTCCTTCCAATTGCAGTCCCCCTGCTCAGGGTGAATGATGTTGCCTTCCCCCGCAGTCATGCATACACTGTTGTCGTTGATGCACCCAGGGTGTAGCTTCTGCTGTTACCCTAGGTCAATGCACACCAACACACCCATTGTTGGAACCAAAGGCTGCACAGAACGACTGCTGGTTATCAAGTTCCATGCAGTCTTAATATTCGGTTATCTGCAAGCACCCTTTATCTGCAACACTTTGCTAAGCCGGGACATCTGAGCTACAAGGCGAAAGGGGGGCGCCGCTTGTTGCTACGGACACTCCGGTTACTTCATGCATGAAGTGAGGCTTACTCCCTACTCATGTTTCGGATTCTAACCAACTGCATTCATTCACGCAGCCGTCGCATGTTGACCAATGCTTCATAAATCCTCAGCCACAACTATTTGATTCTCAGCAGGGGTGTAGTTGCGCCTCTGTTGCCACGGGTCATGCCCACTAACTCGATAACTGCTGCCGATCATGGCTAAAGATACTATTATTGCAGGCTAACACAATGGCTGCACCGTAGTATTTGATCGCCTGTATGTTCCATATTGCTTGTATGCTCCGCAAAGCATTAAGCTGGTCGGGCAGGAGACGCCAAACAGGCGTCTCGCCCTGCAGCGCACGCTTTAATGCTGCACGTCAGATGAATGTATAGAGCGTTCGCGCACGTGCAGTTCACTTGTTGACTGAACAAAGCAGGTTCGCCCACAGTATCGGACTACATTCCTCCACCATATGATAGTTTCGCATGGATCAAATTGGCTCCTGGGTGAGGTGAGTCTCACTATCTGGTAGTGTTTGCAGCTCTTCCAGACTGCATAGTTGGTTACTAACCTACGAGACAAATGAATCTGGAACGCCGTGCATTAAGATGTGCGAATTGGAGGCTGCACATCTGGGCTTCACGAAATGTATCCTGTTTGGAGCTTACTTTCTGGTGAAGTTTCCGGCAATTTCCGACTTTTCTATAACCTTTATGTCTCACTCGTAAACCGTGCGAACCCAGAATATGAGTGTGCAGGTAAACTTTGTTACGTTTTATCACGAACGTTTTAGCTCCTCAACAGTCGTACGCACCGTCATAAGGAGCATACGGAACCCATTTGCGGTGGCGCTATAGCGTTTCTAAGTACCAGACAAAACACTTTCAGCGGAGCCCATGTATCAAGCACTAAGCTGTGGCGTCGAGTAAAAGTTTCACCTCGGCACCCTGTTGCATAGCGCGCTGTTATCGTTGGATGACTCACGACCTGTTCGGGTGCGGTTAGCAAAGACCAGGGGGCCGCTTAATTATACTATTTCTGAGGATGTCGTCATATTTCAATGGTCGCCCCATTCCCCTTTTGCCACATGGGCTGAATCGAGAAGAACCTTGGTTGAACTGAGCGAACAATTGTGGCCTCTAGGTTACATGTTTATAAAGGCTTCGATGGGACACTTGCAGTATGTACTGACACAACATCTAAATGAGCAACAGCAATCGCACCTGTCTTTCGCTTGGTTGGCAGCAAACAGTATGCGATGTGCACCTTATCCCAGCACTATACCTGCAGCTGCACCAATGTGTCGTCATTTACATCTGCCTCTCATGCAACCCACGTCCTGCATATAACGTGTGCAAGTGCGCATTGGATCATATTAAGTTGCTTCTAAGTTTGGGTTAGTCTACTGAATCTTCAACAGAAAATTGAAAATATGATATCATCATATATGATATGATATTTAAATTGTAGATATGCACATGCATGCTGGATTATGCAACCACCGAGGAGCGATATAGCTAGTGAATCCCACTGGACGGCTCATGGGAGTTGGTTACTGCCTTCCGGCGCCCATAACAATCAGAGAATGGCAGATTCAGAGAAATGCACACCCACCCCACTCCGGCACCCACACCCACACCCACAGCCACTCCACCCCTCACCCACCCCTTGCTCATTAGGACCAAAATATGGTTATAAACAGTGGAGTGCTGAACGCTCCACGAGGCCTTCTGTTAACGTTCCCTAGCGCGTGGGGCATACTTGCTGGTGCCAACCCGTTTATCGCCGGCAGTGAGCCATCATGCAATTCCGTTCGTTGTATAAGAACCTTACCCTTGAGGAAAACGGATCTGACATATCTGAAAGAATGCCACCATGTTCAGTTGTCGTTCATCGGGAAACCTCCCGGAATGTTCCAGGCGTGACGCCAAATCAATGGCGATAACAGGTCCTCAAGATGGTCCTTATGCCATCGCGAATTCACAGGCTAGAATGGCCTTCAGGCGCCTGATTCCAGATTGCCCAAAGGTCCCCGTAAAATGCCAAACCATTCTCCACCGCTGCATGGTGCCCTGTTAGTCTATACGCGAAAGGTCACCCCTAAATTTGGTTGAATAGATCAGATTGTTATGCGAACACCGCAATAGACATGGACATGTAGTTCAATGCTGTTGGCTTGAACCTTATGCTGCTATTATTACATCTAGGTTGTTTCACACAAGCACGCACTCTTTACGTGTCCTTAAACGGCCTTTTGCGCTTGAATCTAATGTTGCAGAAGGGGGCAGTGAAGCACTGCTTGAGTATGTTCGTGCAGACATGCTTCCCACCCACCAGTCCTTGAAACGCTAAATCCATGGTACTGTGTCATCAGACGCGATGCATTCTTCCATGGCACCAATAAGCGCAACAGCTTGAAAATGATACACTACAGCACAGCATACTTGCTGCATATCCATCACAGCCCATAATTACCCTTGGGTGCACTGAAAAGTATGGTATTATCATCGGAATGAACGACCGCATCTACCCTGCATTATGTAAGTTTTTGTGGATGGTTACTAAATGGTTGATATCTCGCCTGTGAGACAACATGCAGAACCTGTGGGCAACAAATGTATCTAAGCTTGTGCTTGCTGCTGCTCGGCACACAAACAAGCATACAGGCTGGACACACAGCAGGCATCAGGGGAGTGGGGGTCCATATTTTACAGGATTGCTCGCATTGGCGGCCGCTGGTGGTACACTATGCGCCACGTTTGTTACGTCCGACCCCATGGACGCGATTCATGACTAATGTGGTAGCAACACCTCAACTACTACGGCTGCAAACAGCCTTACAACTTACGAAAAGTTCGAGTATCATTAAGCTGAGCAAAATTTCGGGGGAGAAACTCTCACCCAACGTAAAACCTCTGTGCGTCATGTGTGTCAGCTAGCGTCAAGCCTTCCCCATTGCAGCACGTTGGCAAAGGGGAGTCTATTTATCACAAATATACCCGTTTACTCACCACGTCGCAAATATTCCAAACGCGGTCTTCTCCAGAGAAACACTTCATCCATTTGTACCAACCGAAGGAGTGTGGGTGCCTGACAGTACCACGGGGCTCACGAGCTGAGAAACGGGCGGTTCCTCGCCTATATGTAGAATATCAAACGGCACTGGCGCCCCATGAGAGGGACATTCTATAGCTAACTGAAAGTTAGTAATAGCTGCTCGCCAAGCCGCCAAGCACAAAAGTCAGGGGTACCATTTGAACATAGGCATTCCACCGGATCACTTTATTCACGAAGCAAAGTTTCAGCAAACAATTAGCACAATTTATGAGCCAAACGCACTTGCTGATGAATGTCGAACACTAACAACGCTAGTTTAGGAAGGTGCTTTTGCTGATGCTCGCAGCCACATGCTCCCTGCCAATGCACAGTAGACATGCTCCTAGTGAGATCCTTACTACCTAAATCCTGATTTCGGCAAATGCATAGTGCAATGTGGTAAGCTGAGCCCTTGCTTTGGCAATGGTACTGGTACAGCTCACACGACCCCATCTGGTAGGAAATGTAACGACGCGCACCGTCTGCCGATGAACGTGAGAAGAAATTAACGGAATCCATGGCCAACACGTATACGGAGAGTATTTTCTATAGTCAACAGCCAACACTATCCACGCACCATCTGGGGGTGAAAACAAGTTAGATGTGGGTTTGTATATTCTCAGTCTCTAGAGCTGTTATCATATACAATTAGATTTGATTTGCCGTTTAGCCCCAGCAGGTTTCGAAACTTCTATTCGGATTACGGCGGTTACTTCGTTTTTCGTGGCACTCATCAGTAGTGCATAACCTACCAGCTATGTTGAAAGGCGCTCTGCTTTGTAGGGCAATACAATACTCTTTGTTGGTTAAACGCTAGACAGCTGCGTTCACTGTGTCGACATTTCTTTCCGCGCAACGGGCAGCCGGAACGATGAACGTCTCAGGTTTCTGGATGTGTAAGAAGCAAAACCTACTGACTAAAGATTTTCATCTAGCGGTAAAAGGAGACGATTGGAGCCTGGAGAAACTCGCAACGACGGCGCCCTCAAGGACTTTGTGACGGCAGCCAAAAACTGAGATGCGTGCGTTTCCCACATTCAGCAAAAGAAAAGTACATCGTTTGCTGTTGGATGGCTTTTGAACGCCTTCCCGCGCGGTGCTGTTTCTGTTCCTAAGCCATCCTGGAAGGCGTTCAAAAAACGCGGCATATGCAACACATGTTCAGGCGGATGTCAATCATGATCCTATCCACACAGTGCACTGAAGCATGCAGTAGCCAGTAAGCCAGTGAGCCAGTAAGGAATGAGTCACAATAAAAGCATGGCGGGGAGCAAAGCAATAGACGCGGTCATCCATAAAGTAGCCTAGCTAAAAGCAACACTGTACTGTTGGCTGTAAATACAGGACGATATGGTCCAAACATACCGGTCGTTCAACACACTGAACTCACTGAATTCAACACACTGGACGTGGAGGACCCAGCTTGCTGCCGCTTAATATGTTCACCCAACGGTGTACCAGTATGAAAAATACAAAGCGACCCTACGTCGATACACCCCTCACATTTAACGTGCTGCAACATTAGCGCTTGCCAGCTGGCTTGCCAGCTCTTGTGTGCCAGCACCGACGAGACTTAAACGCACTATCCCGCTCGAGGGCAGCTGCTATTGCATCCGAATATTGGGGGTTTTCTAGGGCCATCGGCATTCAGTCTACCTGTGTAGCCGAGTTTCAGGACGAATACAAGAGACCAGTACCACAACATACAGCCTGTTAGCCGCAAATGTGAGCAAATTCAGTTCATGCAAACAGCAATTCCAGAATGAAGTGAAGGGTTTGAGGCAACAAGCAGTGAACCGAAACAACGGAGATATGGACGACTTCCCAACGCCTGCGAATATCCTTGAACCCACCTTTCCCGATCTGCCGATGAAGCCTCGCACAGTTTCTCTGAGCACCACAGTGTTTGAAGCTGCACTAACTCAATCTCAACCGCACGCAACCGACGTAGTTGCTAAGCTAGAACACCAATGAGAAGAATGGCACCCGCACAACAGAATATGACGGACGGTTAATTGGAAGCCAATTACCCCTTTGTCATAGAAACATATCTATGTCTGAAGATACAGACAGGTACGCTTCAGGCGTGTAGGTTTGCACAGTATTTATATGTAGTCCAACGCAATCAAAGCAGGTGTTTGTCTCCATCCGCGCAGTCAGATCTCTTGACTACGCGGCCGTTAAGGTAACAAACGTTGCAGGCAATCCCAACGCTGCTTGAGCACCACAGCTGCATTTCGGCCCTCCGTACTAGCTGTATGCACGACGGCAATAAGCACAATCTTGTGGACAGCACTCTCCAGCCTCTGCCCAGGCTTTAGCTGCACCACATTTGCTCAAAGAGCACTGTACCACATTGTACGCATCATACAAAGGCGGACTAACACGGAGCCGCCACGGTGGAAGAAAGCTCATAAAAATACAACTCGATGTGTTGGGTGCCCATTCAGATTAAAAAACCCATAGTCGTATTGACGGTCTGCTTCTTATCCGAGCAATGCATATACCTCAGTACACGCGGACCTCACAAGCCCACAAACTAATGGTATGCATTCGTGGTATGCTCACTGATGCACCTGTTGCCGTACATACACGGTCGACCAAAACACTCTTGTACGATCAGCTGCTGCCGATATATCATGGCAGGCGGTTCGGCACCGCGTCGCCGATGTGCCTGAAGAATAGGCAACAATTCAGGACAGGCCCAATTATTCACTTTTCCCCACAACATAGAAAGACTCTCTATCCTCAGCCGCACACGCCTGCCCATAGACCAACTTGAATGAACTGCTAATAAGCATAGTTCACCATATCTAGTGCGCGTAATGTTCGAATGTTTTCGTAGATATAATATGTAAG
>NW_013566861.1:10000-14447 GCF_000499605.1 Eimeria maxima | reverse complement strand
TATATATATATATATATAAGGAAACGTAGATAAACCCTAAACGCTAATGAGCAAAAGTAGATAAACCCTAAACCCTAATATGTAGAGGGAGACAAACCCTAAACCCTAAAGAGGAAAAGGAGACATAAATAATACAGACACTTAGTGCTGCATAGTAGGCTTTTGTATTTGTCTCTCCAAAGGGCCTTGAGGTGTATATACACCTGGATGCACCGCCGCATAACAGCTTCCTGCTGCTGCTGCTGCTGCTGCAAACAAAGCTGCATCAGCACCAATAGCAGCAGGAGCAGCTGCTGCTGCTGCAGCGTTGCATGCAAGGAGGCTATTGTCCTCTTTACTATTACGGCCAACACAGCCCAATAACTGCCTGTTGCTGCTGCTGCTGCTGTTGCTGCTGCTGCTACACCTAGTAGCAGCAGCAGCAGCTTCGAACTTCGCAGCAACACGTCTGGCACGCTGCAGCAGCAGCAGCAGCAACAGCAGCAACAGCAGCAGCTGCTGCTGCTGCTGGAGTGGCTGGATAAAGGAAGAAAATGCATGTAAAGAAGAAAGTAGTTAATTAATTAATTAAATTAATTAATTAAATGCATGCATGCATGCAATAAACTTTGTCATTAAACCCTAATTTTTAAGGGCTGACTGTATGCATGCAACTAAACCCTAAACCCTAAACCCTAATTTTTTTTGGACAATTTATGCAGATTGTCTAAGGAAGGCAAGAGCATAAGGCTTATTCTGTAGACGAGCAGCAAGAGCCTCTAGTGTACCTGCAGGTAGCTGAGGATTTTTTGTCATTTGCTGCAGCAGCTGCTGCGCTGCTGCTGTTAGGTCTGTACCTAACCTTCTTACTGCACCAGGGAAGGAAGCCTCGCATGCACAGGCCTGGTAACACAACAGCACAATATATTATTTATATTATTTATTTATTCATTATTTATTATTTATATTATTTATTTTACTTATTATTATTTTTAACAGCTAGCTAGCTAGCTAGCTAGCTAGCTACCTAGCTACCTAGCTACCTACCCAGCTGCCCACCCAGCTACCTACCCAGCTACCCACCCACCCACGGACCCACCCACCCAGCTAGCTAGCTAGCTAGCTAGCTAAATAAATAAATAAATAAATAAATAAATAAATAAGACTTACAAACATGAATTGTTGTGCATTTTGTAGTACATGATCAGGCTGAGTAGCAGCAAGATGAAGGAGAGCCTTAAGAACAGTTTTGCTTTCTTCTCTGTCTGCCTCCAAGGGTAAATGATTAATAAATACTCTTATTATATCCCCCATAGGAAGCCCCGTACTTGGTGCATGCAACAACATTGACGCAACAGCTGAGCATGCATTGTCTACTGTGCTTTGTTCTGATTTATTCAAGTCCTGAATTATATATATACACACACAAACCCTAAACCCTAAACCCTAAACCCTAAACCCTAAACCCTAAACCCTAAAGCTCTTAAGGGAAATGTCATCATCCTCTCTGTATTTTATGGTTGATATAAACTGGTATGCACTCAATGCAGCAACACCAACCGCAGCAACAGCAACAGCAGCAGCAGCAACAGCAGCAGCAGCAGCAGCAGCAGCAGGAGCAGCAGCAGCAGGAGGGACTTACATCACGAGATCTGAAGATAGGATGCATAAGCTGAAGGAATTCTAATGTCTTGCTGTTAACATCAGGAGATGATCCAGCAACCTATATACAACACAGACACCAGTACATAACAATGCAGCAGCAGCAGCAGCAGCAGCAGCAGCAACAGCAGCAACAGCAACAGGAGTGCAGTAGGAGTCTCTACGCAAGCAGTAGTAACACTGCTTCTCTGTAAAGCCGCCCTCACAACCATTACCCGACCAGCACCAGCACCATCACCACCACCACGAGAAGCAGCAGCACCAGCAGCAGCAGCAGCAGCAGGAGCAGCAGCAGGAGTTAGCGTACCTCATAGATAACACTAAGACAGAAGCATGCATTACGTCTACAATCTTCATCCTCATCTTGTGCTATGCCATTCCCTACGGCCGTCAATACTGCAGGAACGCTTGCATAAGGAATTGCTGCTGATTGCATCTCCCTAAATACCTATAAGCAGCAGCAACAGCAGCAGCAGCAGCAGCAGCAGCAGCAGCAGCAGCAGCAATATTTGCAGCAATAGTAGCAGCAATAGTAGCAGCAATAGTAGCAGGGAGAAGGATATATAAGGTTCAGTTGCTTATACCAGACACGCATGCAATCAGCAGCAACAGCAGCAACAGCAAAACCACAACCCCACAACTGCAGCAGCAACTACAACAACAACATCGCAGCAGCAGCAGCAACAGCAGCAACAGCAGCAGCAGCGTACCTCAGCGAAGCAGCCTAGACCAATAGCAGCATATATCTTTGAGTGTTTATGCGCAGCTAAGGCAAGAATATGCGGATGTAGATCAGCATAAGCAGCACAGAAGCAATCCATGTTGCAATTTGCTGCTACTGCTGCTGCTGCTGATTGATCTCCTGCTGCTGCACCTGCTGCTGCTGTTAATGCTGCTGTACCCTGTGCTGCTGCACTAGCAAATGCTGCTAAAAATGCAACCAATCCTTCAAATAAATACTCCTCTTCTTGACGAGAATCGTCCTCCTGTATACACCAAACACTAAACCCTAAACCCTAAACCCTAAACCCTAGATGAAGAAACAATACAGAACGAATCACACAATTCATGCATACACAGCAACAGCAGCAGCAGCAAGAGCAGCAGCACCAACAACAGATACTGCTGCAGCAGCAGAACTAGTACCAAGACACATCCGCATGCACCGTCAGAAGCACACCAACAGCAGCAGCACGCAACACCACCACCATCACCACCACCAACAACAACAACAGCAGCAGCAGCAGCAGCAGATTGTTTGGGTGTCTACGGACCTCATCTACATCTTGATTTAATTGGCATATATGTGTACCACGCAGCAAGTTGCTGCACTGCTGCAGCAAACTTTCCCGCTGCTCTTTGCTAAAGAAGGCAGCGGGCCCCACACCCTCCAATACGATCCCCATTGCTGATAAAGCGTCTCCAACTGTCTCCTTATCTACATCCTGCAGCAGCAACAGCAGCAGCAACAGCAGCAGCAACAGCAGCAGCAACAGCAGCAGCACATAAATCAACATGCAGAGGGATAATAGCAGTATCTACTGCAGCAAGGGCAGAAACAGCCATGGAAGACAGCCTGCCGTTATACACAACCAGCAACAGCAGCAACAGCAGCAACAGAAACAGAAACAGCAGCAGCAGCAGCAGCAGCAACAGCAGCAGCAGCAACAGCAGCAGCAGCAACAGCAGCAGCAATTGTAGTATGCGTACCTCGCTGATGATGGCGTATAGGAGAGGATAGAGTTGTGTTTGCCATAGCTGGAGTACATGGGGTTGTAGAGGTCTAGCATCATTTTGTTGCTGTTGCTGCTGCTGTTGTTGCTGCTGCTGCTGCTGCTGCTGCTGCTGAGGATTTAATGTCTTATGTGCTGCTAGCAGCACAGCAGCAATTAAGAAGCCCGCCTGTTGTCTTGCATTATCATGAAAATGTGTCTTTAATACTTCTATTGCCTCGCATGTCCTATACATATAAATAAATAAATAAATAATTTATTTATTTATTTATTTATTTATTTATTTATTATTATATATAATTATAATAACAATAAATAGCAAACAACAGCCTATACAATGATGTATGCAACCCTCCCTAAGTCACGCTGCAACTGCAGCAGCAACTCCAGCAGCAACAGCAGCAGCAACAGCAACAGCAGCAGCAGCAGCAGCAGCAGGAGAGTCGTACTTTTGTAAGTATTTCATGCAATGCCCTCCGCAATTCTCCCACAGAGATCGAAGGCAGAAGGCAGCTGAATCTAACTCATCCAGATAGCCTGCAGCAGCAGCAGCAGCAGCAGCAGCAGCAGCAGCAGCATATAAAAAGAGACAGCCAGTTGGCCTCCGGCCTTGCCCTTAAAAAGAGAAGACCCTGTATTATTATGTATTATTGGGGCTGCATGCACATATGGATGCATGCACTCAATCACAAAAATGCACGCATGCATGCATTTTGGGGCTGCATGCATGCATGCATGCATGCATGCATGCATGCATACCATCTCTAATTTGTAGCTCTTTTCCTGCACCGTCTCCTTCGTCTCCACTGTCTCCTAAATCAAAATCATTTGTCTCCTCTCCTCCTACAAATCCTTCGCTACTAAATAAGGAAGCCAAGACACGAACCATTACGTCCTGTATAAATAAATAAATAAATAAATAAACAAATAAATAAATAAATATACATAGATAAATAAATATATATAGATAAATAAATAAACATAAATAAATAAACATAAATAAATGCAGCAGCAGCAGCAGCAGCAGCAGCAATAGCAAGAGAAGAAGTACCAGGATTGTACCTATGATGTTG
>NW_013566861.1:0-5000 GCF_000499605.1 Eimeria maxima | reverse complement strand
TCTGCTCGAAAAGGCTAAACCCTAAACCCTACAATCTAAAACCTAAACCCTAAGGGTCCAAAGAAATAAAAACAAGAGAAGGAGCCTGTGGGGTCCCTTGATTAGGGTTTAGGGTTTAGGGTTTAGAGTTTGAGGTCACGAGGGTTTGGGGCTGCTGCTATAGAACTAGATAGACCTTCGCTCTTTTTATTTTTTTTTTTTCCCTTTTTCTTTGTCTTCCTGTTTCCTTTTTATTACTGTCTCCTTTTTATTACTGTCTCCTTTTTATTGCTGTCTCCTTTTTCCTCTTTCTGTCTCCTTTTTATACTCTCTCCTCTTTTTTCTCTATTATCTCCTCTATCTACTGTCTCCTTCTTATTGCTGCCTTCTTACTATTGCTGTCTCCTTCTCCTCCTGTCTCCTTCTCCTTCTGTCTCCTTTTTCTTCTGTCTCCTTCCTTTCCTTCTTTATTATTTATTTATTTATTTATTTTTTCTTTCTTTGTGTTTTTTTTTTCCCCTCTGCTGTCTCCTTTTTACGACTAATGTGTCTCCTTTTCCTTCTTCCTCCCCTTAATAAACTAAATAAATAAACTAAATAAATAAACTAAATAAATAAATAAATAAATAAATAAACTAAATAAACTAAATAAATAAATAAATAAACTAAATAAATAAATAAATAATTAAATAAACATATATATACACATAAATGTAAAAATGATACAATATAAGGATATCTGCATGCGATGCAGATCTCCTCTAGCTGCTGCTGCTCTTGCTGTTGCTGCTGTTGCTGCTGTTGCTGCTGTTGCTGCTGCCTTATCTAAGTCTTGAGCGCTACGTAACATTTGCTGCTGCCTTGCCTGCAGCAGCAGGGGAAGCAGCAAGACGCTGCAGCAGCAGCAGCAGCTAACGACCTTCACAAAGGGGAACTATCAAACTTGCTGCTGCTGCTGCTGCTGCTACTGCTGCTGCTGCTGCTGCTGCTGCTGCTGCTGCTCGGCAATTCGCTTTGCTGCTGCTACCTGGAGACGACGCTGCAGTTCTGCTTTCTTTCTTTCTTTCTTTAACCTTAATTTAAATTGATGCCTCTCGTCGTGAATCCTGCAGCAGCACAGCAGCAAAGGAGCAGCAGCAGCAGCAAGAGCAGCAATAGCTAATAGAGCTGCAGCAGCAGCAACAGCAGCAGCAGCAGCAGCAGCAGCAGCACGGTCCCTTACTTGTAGTAGTCCTTAGAACGAGACCAAACTTGCAACTCTTCAGGGAGAGGCTCTCTATGTAGCCAACGCTCAATTTGCTTCTTTGTGTCGCTGCAGCAGCAGCAGCAGCAGCAACAGCAGCAGCAGCAACAGCAGCAGCAGCACAAACAGAAGCAGCAACGGTTTCTCTACAAGTAGCCCACACTCATCTCCCTCACAAACCCTAATCTGCAGCATCCCCAACCCCACCAGTAGCACTCCCACAGCAACAGCAGCAACAGCAACAGCAGCAACAGCAGCAACAGCAACAGCAGCAACAGCAGCAGCAGCAGCAGCAGCAGCAGCAGCATGATAGACAGCTTACTCTGGCAATTCGGGTTTCCCCCTTCTCCAGTGTACAGACAGCTCAGCCTCGAGCTTTTTATGCAACAATCTGCTGCCTCTCTTAAGGAGAATATCTACCTTATCAGGAGACACAAGACGAGGGGCTAGCAGCATCTGCTGCTGCTGCTGCTGCTGCTCTGCTGCGGAGGTATCTGCAGAAGCACCACCAGCACCGCCATCTTTCTCTGGCACCCCACAACGCAGCAGCAGAAGCAGCAGCAAAGGAATCAATACAAGCAGCAACAAGATAACCTTTAGCTGTACATTAGGACACCCCCTGCTGCTGCTACTGCTGCTGCTGCTGCTGCTGCTTACTATTAATAACGAAGAAGAGTTCGTTAAAGGGTTCTGCTGCAAGGAATGCCTCCCAAGATCCAAAGACAAGATTAACACAACTTTGTGCCTCCCTCCATGCGCTGCGGGTAAAGGGGATCGGCCGATCCCCACTGGGGATCGATCGATCCCAGCTTGGGATCGATCGATCCCCAGTTAAAGAAGTTATAATCGATCGATCCCCGGGTGGGATCGGCCGATCCAAGGGTGGGATCGATCGATCCCCAGCTGGGATCCATCGATCCCCAGATGGGATCGATCGATTCCAACCTGGGAACGGACGATCCCATGGTGGGATCGGACGATCCCCATTAAGGATCGGCTGTCCCGCTACTAGGAGAGGCTTATAACGAACTGGGATCGTACGATCCCCACAGAATTGACGCACTAAGGCAGAACGACGAAGAGCAGAGAGACTCATTGGCTGTCCCTCCTTTATTAATGCTGCATGCATCTGCCTGCAACAACAGCAACAAGACCCTAAACCCTAAACCCTAAACCCTGGTGTAGAAAGTACGGAGGAGAGGGATAAGGAGAGAGACAGAGCAAGAGGGACGAGGAGACAGAAGGGAAACAACAAAAGGAGACAAAAAGAAAGAGACAAAAGGAGACACAAATAGGAGACAAAGGAGACACCGGACAGGGGACACACAAAAAGAAAGAACACAGGGAGACAAAAAAGAAGATACGAGCAATATACATCTCCTAAACCCTAAACCCTAAACCCTAAACCCTCTTATCTCTTCTTACCTAGCAAGAAGAAGAATATTTTTATTGGCATGTAATTTACGGTGTATATACAGATCATCAGTACATCTTCCTGTCTTTATATGCATTAAATAAAGAACATGGTAATGAAGAGAAGCAGGTAAACGAATTGGTACACGGACAGCTTTTAATGCACTACTTCGGCTGTATATACACCCCAAAACCCTAAACCCTAAACCCTAAACCCTAAACCCTAGAAAAACCCTAAACCCTAAAAAATTCCAAAACCCTAAAAAAACCCTAAAAAAGCCCTAAACCCTAATATGCATTGGCATGAGTGTATGTATAAGTGTGTGTTGAGTGTGTATTGTTGATTAGGGTTTAGGGTTTAGGGTTTAGGGTTATTTACTCATAAAAGGAGACGAATGCATGCCCAGCAGCTTGATAAGGATCAAGAGGATGAGGAATAACGTGGAGTGTATGTACACCTCCATAAGAAGAAAAAAGACGCAAAAGTCTTTCTTGTAAATATTCAGGTGTCTTACCATAAGGTAAACCCTCTATGTATACTGTCTCCTCTCCGTATATAGATAATGCCTCTAGTCTAGCACACAGGAGACAGGAGACACAGCAGACACAGCAGACACAGGAGACACAGCAGACACAGGAGACACAGGAGACACAGCAGACACAGGAGACACTTATATATTATACTGTCTCCTCTCCGTATACAGATAATGTCTCTAGTCTTATTTTATAATAAAAAAAGGGGACAGGAGACACAGGAGACAGGAGACACAAGGAAAAGATACACTTATAATTATACTGTTTATGTAGAGGGAAAGGGGAGGGACATATTTGCTGCTGTTGCTGCTGCTGCTGTTGCTGCTGCTGCTGCTGCAGAGAGAGAGAGAGGCATTTGTTGACGAATGGTGCCCTAAACCCTAAACCCTAAACCCTAAACCCTCTTACCCTGATTGTGGTTGTGTATTAAGCCAATCAATTGGTTCTCCTGTATGGGGACTGATTAAGGGTCTCCTAACCATTTCCCTCCAATTTGCTGCTGCTGTTGCTGCTGCTGCTGCTGCAGCAACAGCAGCAGGAGGCCTATAAGGCCAACGCATGCGGCTAGCACCAGGGATCTGTGCTAGACGAACTCCAGACACACGTAACACACCAACCCCACCATTGCTGCTGCTGCTGCTGCTGCTGTTGCTGCTGTTGCTGCTGCTGTTGCTGTTCCTTGTGTTGTTCCTGGTGCCTCTGGGGTTGGTGGTGGTGCTGCTCGTCATGCTGCTGGTGCTGCTGCTGCTTTTGCTGCTGTTGCTGCTGATGCTGCTGCTGCTGCTGCTGCTTCTGATGCAGCAGCAGCGAGTGCCCCTAAGGGCGGATGGCAGCAGCAGAGAGCGGCAGGCAGCCATCGTCTTCCTACAAGACAGGCTGCTGCTGCTGCTGCTGCTGCTGCTGCTGGTGCAGCAGGAGCGTCATGGGTTGCTGCTGTTGTTGCTGCAGCAGCAGCTTCATGTGTTTCTGTTGTTGCTGCTGTTGCTGTTGCTGCTGCTGCTGCTGCTGCTCGAAGTGTAGAGTCGATTGCTGCAGCAGCAGACGAAGAAGGCAAAGACAGAGGAGGAAGAAGAGGAAGAAAAGGAATAAAAAATAAATAAATTAATATATAAATAATAAAACAAAATATAAATAAATAAATAAATAAATAAAACAAATAATTAGTTATTTACTTATTTATTTAGTAAGAAGAAGAAGAAGGGTTCCCTTAGTAGGTGGTGTGCAACGGGGGGCCCCCCTATCTTTGGAGGTAAGAAGGGGGGGAGGGCCCCCGCGCCCTTATTATTACCCCTTCCTTTTTGTCTTTCTCTGTTATAAATGATAATTTACTATTTAATTTATTTAAATTAATAAATATAAATTAATTAATTATAATTTATAACGTTTTTTCTCTCCCTTTTGTGGGGACAGCATACAATAATTGCGTATACACCCGGATATTGGGGTGTATACGCAGGTACGTAACTAGTATTTTACTAATAAAATAAATAAATAAATATATTATACATATATATATATATATATGTATATATATATATATACTAGTTACTATATAATAAATTATATTTTTAATAACATATATTGTATATAATTATTCAATAATATTTAGTATATTATTAATATTAATATATTATTTATTAATATATAATTATTATTATACTAAATATAAATATATAATATTATTAATAAATAATAATATTATAATATTATTATATAAGGAGAATAATAATATTATTATATTAATAAATAAATATATAATAATAATAAATAAATGTATATTATTATATAAATATATATTTATATTTATGTATAATAATAAATAATAATAAAT
>NW_013566860.1:5000-13102 GCF_000499605.1 Eimeria maxima | reverse complement strand
ATATATAAGGTAAGTATATAAACAAAATACACTAAAATAATAAATAAATAAATAGATAAAATAAATAAATAAATAAATAAAATAAATAAATGTGTATATGTATATTCAGGTATCTTATGTATCTTGTCGTAACCAAGTAGATTTATCTGCACAAAATGTTGTATCTATGTGTAATCCATCTAATCATAATATTAATTCTGCTGCTCCTTTTCCTGCTGCACCTGCTGCTGCATCTGCTGCTGCTGCTGCTGCTACTACTATTCTATTTACACTCGTATACGCTTAGCCTACTAATTGGCAGCAGCAGCAACAAATGCAGCAGCAAATGCAGCAGCAAATGCAGCAGCAAATGCAGCAGTTTAGGATTTAAAAATGCAATGCGGTGCTCCGGTGCAGCAGCAGCAGCAGCAGCAGCAGCTGCTGCTGCTGCTGCTGCTGCTGATGCTGCTGGACAGACAGATGCTTCAGCAGCAGCAGCAGCAATTGGAGTAGCTGCAGCACGCTGCACTGCAGCAGCAAGTGCAGCAAAAGAAAGTGCAGCAACAGCAGTAACTGCAGCAGCAGCAAGAGCAGCAGCAGGTACAGCTGTCTGCAGCAGCAGCAGCAGCAGTTTTTTTGTATATAAAATTTCTACTGCATGTTTGCTGCATGCAAACCTATTAAGTCTTTATTATTATTTAATTAATTAATTAAATAATTAATTAATTAATTAATTTATTTATTTATTTATATTAGGCAAGAGAAGAAAAGAATTAACTAAGTATGCTTCATTAATACAACAAAAAGCAGGCATTTTCCTGCTGCAGCTGCAGCAGCTGCAGCAGCAGCTGCTGCTGCTGCTTTTGCTGTTTTTGTTGTTGTTGCTGCTGCTGCTTAACGCAGCTACAGCAACTGACCTACGGTAACTGCAGCAGCACTAAACCTGTTCAGCAGCAGCAGCTTGCTGCTCCTGCTGCGGCAGATGCAGCTGTTGCTGTTGTTGCTCTCGTTGCTGTTGCTGTTGCTGCTGTTGCTGCTGCTGCTACTACTGCTGCTGCTGTTGCTGCTGCTGCTACTACTGCTGCTGCTGCTACTGCTGCTGCTGCATCTATTCTGTTATGGTGTCTAGCAACTTAAGGGTTTCAAGAGCATTCCTCAACGCCACAAGAACCTCCCGATCCCTGCAGCAGCAGCAGCAGCAGCAGCAGCAGCAGCAGCAGCAGCAGCAACAACAACAACAGCAGCCCTCAATAGACCTCTGTAACAATAAACCCTAAACCCTAAACCCTAAACCCTAAATTCTCCCACAGAAACCAACGCGAGGTTGTCTAGGGTTTACACTTCAGGCTAAAAACAGCAACGCGAGCAGCAGCAGCAACAGCAGCAACAGCAGCAACAGCAGCAGCAGCAACAGCAGCAGCAGCATACCTATCAAGAGACTCTGTATCTGCCTGTAGTATCCCGTTGTACCTGATCATACAAACACATACACCATCAACACACACACATAGCTAGCTAGCTAGCTAGCTATCTGGCTACCTAGCTAGCTAGCTAGCTATCTGGCTACCTAGCTAGCTACCTAGCTAGCTAGCTAGCTAGCTAGCTACCTAGCTAGGTAGCTAGCTAGTTGTGTGTATCTAGCTAGCCACATCTCCAGCTAGCTAGCTACGTAGCTGGTCCCATACAGCTGCCTAGCTAGCTACCTAGCTAGCTAGCTAGCCAGCCAGCCAGCTAGCTAGCCAGCCAGCTAGCTAGCTAGCCAGTTGGCTAGCTAGCTAGGTAGGTAGGTATATAGGCTTACTTTTGAATACGGCGGTATATAATAGATCGGCTGTGCTGCAGCAACTCCCTGCGGTCCGTCTTCTTGTGCTGCTGCTGCTGCTGCTGCTGCTGCTGCTGCTGCTGCTTCTGCTGCTGCTGCTGCTTCTCCGGGCTCATAGGCGCAAATCTGCTGCAGGAGACGCACCAATCTCCTCCATCTCTTTGTCTCATTAGAGGGACCCTATTGCACTGTACATACACCCTAACACCCCACATATACTTCAAGTGTACGTACACTTCCTGCTGCTGCTGCTGCTGCTGCTGCTGTTGCTGCTGCTGTTCTTCCTGCTGCTGTTGCAGCAGCATGAAGTGCACAGACACACTGCCCACCAGCTGCTGCTGCGGCAGCAGACAGCCAACCCTACATCTCGTAAGAATCCCTTGCAGGCAGATCTAGGGTTTGCTGCTAGGGTTTAGGGTTTACCATTAAGGGTTTAGGGTTTAGGGTTTATGCTTACGTAAGGGCAGTTCTCTCCTAACATTGTCCATCCTTGGAGAAGTTTCTCTGCGAGCATTTCGCTCTCCGTCATCTTCTTACCCTCCTCCATTTTAGGGTTTAGGGTTTAGGGTTTAGGGTTTAGGGTTTTGAGGGAGAAGGAGCGCCCGACGACGACGCTGTTGAGCTGACAGTGATGATGTGTTGCTGCTGCTACACAGGAGAGTCGTTGGTGCTGCTTCTGTTGCTGCTGCTGTTGTTGCTCTTCTTGCTGCTGTTGCTGCTGCTGTTGCTGCTGTTGCTGCTGTTGTTGCTGCTGCTGCCGGTCTCGTGCGGCGAAGCTATAGAAGGATCGACTGCGGTGTCTCTGCACCTTAGGGAGGGTTTGCTGCTGCTGCTGCTGCAACAGCAATAGTTTGCTGCTGCTGAATATAAAGGAGGCAATTAAAGGGTAAAAGACAAAGAAGAAGCTGCTGCTGCTGCTGTTGCTCCGGGCCCCACACTTGGCGGGGCCTCGGCTGCAGCTACTGCAGCAGCAGCAGCAGGTGTTGCTGCTGCAGCTGCAGCCGCAGCAGCAGGGAGGGAGCGTAAGGTGTTAGTTGTTATTGCTGCAGCAGCTAAATATAAATATATAAATAAAAACTTTTAGATAAATAATATTATATTTTCTTTCCTTTTCTTCTTTGCTGCTGCTGCTGTTGCTGCTGTTGCTGCAGCTGAAGGCGCTGCCGCAGCCAAATCGTACGTCTACGTACACTACGCGGGGCTGTTGCTGCTGCTGCTGCAGTTGCGGCGGCCGCAGCAACAGCAGCAGCAGCAGCAGCTAATTGCCGTTGTTAGCTGAAACAACAAACCCTTAGCGCTCTGATCCCGTGAGTGTTGCTGCAGCAGCTGCTGCCCGATTTGCCTTGCTGCAGCAGCAGCAGCAAGTAAACAGATGTTCAGGTGCTGCTGCTGCTGTTGACGCTGCTGCTGCTGCACGGTTTCCCACAGACACACGCCGTGGCCCCCGCTGCAGTGTAGACATCCTTAGTGCGGTGGGCCTGAGGGGGAGCCCGCAGCAGCAACAGCAGCAGCAGCAGCTACAGCAGCACACGAACTTACGTTGCTGCTGCAACAGCTGCAGCAACTGCAGCAACAGCAACAGCAACAGCAGCAGCAACGATGCCGCATACACAGGAGAGAAGCAGCTGTGGCCTCGTGTAAGGCGGGATGCTCACAGATGCTGCTGCAGCCTATTGGCACACAGCAGCAGCAGCAGCAGCAACAGCAGCAGCAACAGCAACAACGACAGCAGCAACAGCAGCAGCATGCAGGAACAGCATCAGCAGCAGCAACTGCTGCTGCTGATGCAGCAGAACTCGCAGCACCCTGAGGAAGCCCTGCTACACCAATTGCCTGCGCTGCAGCAGCAGGCCCCTCTACAGCCGCTGCAGCAGCAACAGCAGCAGCAGCTGCTGCAGCAGCAGGTGCTGCTGCAGCAGCAGCCCTTCCTGCAGCAAGGTCAGCAGCTTGCAACAGCAACTGTCCCTCAAGGTGCTGCAGTAGATGGCGGCTTTATGGATCAGCAGCAGCAGCAGCTGCTACTGCTGCAGCAGCAAATGTTGTGGATGCAGCAGCAACAGCAGCAGCAGCAGCAACAGCAACATGGCATAGGACACCATGTGCAAGCGCAGCAGTTCCAACAGCTGCAGAAGCAGCAGCAGCTGCAGCAACAGCAACTGCAGCAGCAACAGCTGCAACAGCAGCAGCTGCAGCAACAGCACCTGCAACAACAGCAGCTGCAGCAGCAGCAACTGCAGCAACAGCAACTGCAACAGCAGCAACAGCTCCTGCAGCAGCTGCAACAACAGCAACAGCTGCAGGAACAACTGCAGCAACAGCAGCAGCTGCAGCAACAGCAGCAGGAGCAGCAGCACTTTGCCTTCCAGCCCGTAGCTCCTGGCTATCAGCCCTTACCTGAGGCAGCAGCAGCAGCAGCAGCAGTAGCAGCAAGTGCAGCAACCCAGGAGCCTATCAGCAGCAGCAACAGCAGCAGCAGCAAACCACAGCAGCAGAGGCCGCGCAAGCGAGTTGAGAAGCGTCGCCAGCAGCCACGCCAGCAGCAGCAGCAGCGACAGCAGCAGCAGCGGCAACTGCAGCAGCAGCAGCAGCAGCAGCAGCTCGACAGCATGGACCCGTGGGCACCTACGTCTACGGAAGAGGTATCAGCAGCATCTGCTGCACATGAGCAGCAGCAGCAACAGCAGCAGCAGCAGCAGCAGGACAGACAGTGGCTTAATCCTAGCAGCAGCCAGCTTCCCGCTGCTGCTGCTGCAGACAGTGAATCTCCAACCGCAGCAAGGCGCGCACAGGAGCAGCAGCAGCAGCAGCAGCGGGTGATGAGCCGGGAGGATACTGGCAGCGATTGCTGCAGCAGCAGCAGCAGCAGCAGCACTCGCCTTCGTCGTTCCTCAAGACAGCCAGTGCCATCAACCCGTTTTGCTGCTGAGTCTTCCCCTGCAGCAGCAGCAGCAGCAGATGCTGCTGCTGCTGATGACGAAGAATGGGGTAGCTTTGCAGATGCAGCAGCAGCAGCAGCAGATCCTGCTGCTGCATCAACGTTGCTGCCTAACAACATATACACTGCAGGCTTCGATCCCTCACCAGAGGCAGTAGCTGCTGCTGCTGCTGCTGCTGCTGCACCACCACCTGCAGCAGCAGCAACAACAACAACTGCTGCTGCTCGTAGTCGTGCGGCAGGCACGAAGGCAGCAACCCGCAACAGCAGCAGCAGCAGCAGCAGCAGCACGAAGGATACGGAGGTTGTACGTATACCGTGGCAACCGCCATGTGATAGTGAGGACTCTGCTGCTGCTGCTGCTGCTGCTGGATCATCACCAACAGCAGCAGCAGCAGCAGCAGCAGGAACAGCATTTGCTGCTGTTATTAGAGAAGCATCTACTTCTTGTACCAGCAGCAGCCCCCCCTCGCTGCAGCACAATCCGCTGCAGCGGCTGCTGCGTCTTGTTAAGAAGCAGCCAGATGCAGCAGGAACTGCTGCTGCTGCTGTTGCTGCTGCTTCTGCTGATACTACTGCAGCAGCAGAGCTCTCTGCTGCTACTACAGCAGCACAGTATCAGCTGCAGCGGATGCTCGAGCTCAGGTGTACGTACACCTCAGCTCTATGGGCACATCAATCCTTGCGTCTATGCGCAGGTATGAATATAGGGGGGGGGCCTCTTCCTGCTGCTGCTGCTGCTGCTGCTGCAGATGATAGACTTGGGGGCGGTAGATCGCCTAGAAACAGCAGCAGCAGCAGCAGCACAAGTACCCTCAGCCACCATTACAACCAGCAGCAGCAGCAGCAGCAGCAGCAGCAGCAGCAGCCGGTTTGGGGGGGAGGATTAAAGCCATGCGCGCTGCCGCTGCTGCTGCAGGAGAGGAGACGGCAGCAGCTACTGCTGCAGCAACAGCTGCAGCAACACCTACAGCAGCAGCTGCAGCAGCAAGTACCAGAGGCTGTGCCTCTTATTGAGCCTTCTAAGGAGGAGACAGCTTTGCTGCGTAAGCAGCAGCAGCAACTGGCGCAGCAGCAGCAGCAGCTGAAGCAGCAGAAGCAGCAGCAGCTGCTAGCGCAGCAGCTGAAGCAGCAGCAACAGCAGAAGCAGCAGCAGCAGCAGCAAGCTTTCTTGTTCGATGAGGTGCCTGTGGCGCCTAACGCCTATGCGGATGCTGCTGCTGCTGATGCTGCTGCTGCTGCTGATGAACTGCAGCAGCAGCAGCACGAGCCTCCTCTTCCCCCTGACACGCTGCAGCAGCCGCAGCAGCAGATTCTCCTGCAGCAGCAGCTGCTGCACCAAGCGCAGCTAGTTGATGCTGCAGCAGCAGAGGACCCTAGCGGCCGCTGTCCGCCGGGCATACGCTGCAACAATGAGCAAACGGAGCAGCAGCAGCAACAACAGCAGCAGCAGCTGCTGCTGCTGCAGCACCGCAGTGCTGAAGCAGCAGCACAGCCGCAGGGTCTTCTTACGCAGCAAGACAAGCAGCAGCAGCAGCAGCAGCACGGCCAGGAGCAGCCACAGCAGCCGGCGAACGGATACTTGCAGCAGCAGCAGCAGGAAAAGGCTTCTATCATTGAGGATAAACAGCAGAAGCAGCAGCAGCAGCAGCAGCAGCAAGCTCCTAACCGTTCACAGGCCCAGTGGCCCGTTACGTCTCCACGGTCGCTGCAGCAGCAGCAGCATTTAGAGCAAAGGCAGCAGCAGCTGCAGCAGCAACTGCAGCACCAGTTGCAGCAACAGTTGCAACAGCAGCTGCAACAGCAACTGCACCAACAGCTGCAGCAGCAACTGCAGCAGCAGCTGCAGCTGAAGCAACAGCAACAGCTGCAGCAGCAACTGCAGCAGCAGCCGCATCACGAAGAGGATAAAGCAGATGGTGGTTCACGGGACACACTAGCTGCTGTGCAGCAGCAGCAGCAGCAAGAACAGCAGCAGCAGCAACCGCCGCAGCAGCAGCTGCTGCTGCAGCAGCAGGAAGAGGAGGCACCAGAAAGGTGTGGTGGGGCTGTTGGGTCTGCAGGAGTTCTTGAGGACGGTCAGCAGCAGCAGCAGCAGCAGGATCAGCAGCAGCAGCAGCAGCACGACCACCATCAGCATCAGCAGCAGCAGCAGCAGCACGACCAGCAGCAGAACCAACGGGAAGCACATGCCTCAGCACACACTGCTGCGTCGCGTACTCCTCCCCAGTCAGCAGAGCAGCAGCAGCAGCAGCAACAGCAGCAGCAGCAGCAGCAGCATGCAACCCTGTATGCATCTCCTGCTTTTTGCGGATATTCTTCTTATATAGATGAGCAGCAAGTATTCATGATGCAGAGTGCTGCTCCTGATCCGCAGCAGCAGCTGCTGCTGCAGCACCTGCTGTCTCAGCAGCAGCAGCAAGCTTTAGACCCGCAGCAGCAGTTGCTGCTGCAGCACCTGCTGTCGCAGCAGCAGCAGCAGCAACTCCTTGAACACCAACCCCACCACCATCAAAGACTCGGAGCAGCAGACCTGCAGCAGCAGCTAGTGCAGCAGCAGCTCGCGCTGCAGCAACAGCACCAGCAGCAACAGCAGCAGCAGGCACAGCTGCAGCAGAAGCAATTAGTCCTTCAACAGCAGCAACACCAACACGCGCAGCTGTTGCAGCAGCAGGCAGCAGCAGCAGCAAGTGGATCTGATGGACAGCAGCAACAGCAGCAACGGCAGCAGCAGCAGAAGCAAGCAGCAGCAGTATTGCGTTTTGCATCAGGTGTTTCTCCCCAGACAGCAGCAGCAGCAGCAGCAGCACCAAATGCAGCAGCAGCAACAGCAACACCAGCAGCAACAACAACAGCAGCAGCAACAACAACAACAACTCCCGCATCCGTAGGACCAACAGGAACCCCAACAGCAGGAGGAGCAGCAACACCAAATGCAGCAGGAGTACAAGGAGGAGGAACAGCAGCAGGAGCAGCAGGAGCAACAGGAGCAGCAGCAGGAGCAGGAGGAGGAGGAAATAAGCGTGAGCTGCAGCAGAAGGTTCTCCCTGATGGCAGCAGCAGCAGCAGCAGCAGCCCTCGTCGTCCATTAAAAGCAGCACGTCGTCGTCAACAACAAGAAGCAGCAGTAGGTACAGGAGATGCAGCAGCATTAGCAGCAGCAGCAGCAGCAGCAGCAGAAGCAAGAGAGCAGCAAGCAGCAGCAGCACAAGAATTAAGGGCACCAGGAATTTATTTTAATTCTTCTGATGGTACATGGAATGTTCAATGGAAAACAACAGATAATAAAAGAAGAAGAAAAGCATTCAGGTCTGCTGCTGCTGCTGCTGCTGCTGTTGTTGCTGCTGCTGTTGCTGCTGCTGTTGC